>NW_028270151.1:19733699-19884254 GCF_037043375.1 Chiloscyllium plagiosum | reverse complement strand
CTTGCACAGTTGTCCAAGTTGTAATCTGTGTTGCTTGGCTCCTTGTGTCTTCACCATTTCCAGTAAAACAGACTAAATATTACAATGAGAAGATTATATTTGAGTGTGATTTAGGCTCAGTGATGGCATTTTGCTGTGTGCTGGGTTACATCGGCCTTTTATCCTGCATGAGCTTTGTCCTTGCATTCTTAGCTCGAAAGCTGCCGGATAACTTCAACGAGGCTAAATTCATCACCTTTAGCATGCTGATTTTCTGTGCAGTTTGGTTGACTTTTATTCCTGCGTACATCAGTTCTCCTGGAAAATACGCTGTCGCTGTTGAAATCTTTGCCATTTTGGCATCAAGCTTTGGTCTGCTTATCTGCATTTTTGCTCCAAAATGTTACATAATCCTGTTAAAACCAGAAAGAAACACAAAGAAACATCTCATGAATAAAACAGGCCAGTTGAAAACATACCAGTCATCTTAATACGATTTTGATTCTAACATTAGGCAATTAAGTCTCTTTCAACCTCAAGGTCACTTAAAAGCAAAATACTGTGGACGCTGGAAATCTGAAATAAAAATTAGAAGTGTTGGAGAAACCCAGCATGCCCGGCAATGTCTATGGAGAGAGAAACAGAGTTAACCTTTTGAGTCCAGAATCACTCTTCTTCAGAATAATTCCAAAGAAGCATCAAGTTGGTGACAAAACATTAACTCTGTTTGTCTCTCCATCAATATTGCCAGACCTGCTGTGTTCCTGCTGCACTCTCTGTTTTCAGTCCAAATTTGCACATTGAGTGCAGTCAGTAATCTGCGTACATATAGCACTCTAAAGCTTGTTACTTCTTTGTGTTGGACTTATTGCCTCAAACTACTGCTCAAATTTGCAAATTGCCAAACATAAAATGCTTAACTGAAATAATGCCATCAGCAATATTTTTCCAAATTGCACCTTCATTTTAAAATGTCCCTTGATTTAATTAAGAATGGTAGGCCAGTGCAATATTTTCTTAAATGAAAACAGAAAGTCTGTTTTGAGAAGATTTGTAGCTCAGATTGAGGTTCTGGATGTAGGTTTGCTTGCTGAGCTGGAAGCAAAACTAATTTCATTTACCAAATACCTTGCAAGAACTGTAACAAACACTACATTGGGCAAACAGGCAGAAAACTAGCCATCAGGATACTTGAACATCAACTAGCCGCAAAAAGACATGACCCACTCTCACTAGTATCTTTACATACAGATGAGGAAGGGACAACATATCCATCCTAGGACAAGCCAAACAGAAACATGCATGGAATTCCTAGAAGCATGGCATTCCAACCGGAACTCTATCAACAAACACATTGACTTGGATCCCTTTTACCACCTCCTGAGAAAAAGAACAAGAAATGGCACCATCACAAGAAATGGCATCACAAACCTAAGGAAATCTGAACAGATAAATAGAAAGCAGGCCATACCACCAGTGCTTCATCCCGAGGCTCACTGATGATGTTACCTAATATGGTGACGAAACATCTGAAAATGTCCAGCTCAGCGAGCAAACCTACATCCAGAAAACAGAAAGTGCTGGAAATTTAAGCAGGTCTGGCAGTATCTGTGGAGAGAAAGCACAGAGTTAACAGACTCTGAAAAGACTCTTCTTCAACAGTTTTGCTCTTTACAAGTTCTCTATCCGATCGCAGGTCCCAGCCACAGCAGAAAGACCTCCACCAGGAGGAGGCAGATCCTGGATCTACCCCAGCTAGAACTGAGATCAAACTCCATGATTTTGGCATCAATCTGATCTAGTACAGCCATCCAAACAATTCAGCAACATGATCCTCAAAGGACACTTAGTTGTCATGGCATGATGCACTTTAAATACATGCTGTATCTGAAACTTACTGATAGCAATCACAAAGGCTCTAAAGTTCATCCTACCACACAGCTGACCAGGAATCTCTCCTGGCGTGTACTAAAAGGATTATCAAACAGTATGTCTGCATTATAAATGTACTTTCCATGGCCATCCAGTGGTATTTGAACCCACAGAGACAGGCACCCATCCACTGCTTCAGACAAAATCCGACAGCTTTATTAATAGAGCTGAAAATGTGCATATCACAATAATTAAGCTTTTCTTTCATAGTGCCTAGTCCATAGCTCGTCAGCTATATGCTGTTGCTATATAACAGCAACAGAAGATCATTTATTAGTATCATTAGTATGCACTTGTCAGTTTTTTTAGTAAATGAAATCAAAAGACGTTTTCAAGAGTGTCCACTGGAATCTTTGTGCTGGGGATACATTCATTTTAAGAGCTTAAAGAAAGGCCAGAAACCTGGGCAATTCTAATGAAAACAATCACACTAGTGAATGGTTCACTTTGGAGGCCTGAAACTGGTGAATATAAAGGAGTCAACACCACACCAGGTTATAATCCAACAGGTTTACTTGAAATCATAAGCTTTTGGAGCACTGCTCCTTCGTCAGGTAAAGTGTCGTCAGTTGGACTATAACCTGGTGTCATGTGACTTCTGACTTTGCCCACCCCAGTCCAACACTGGCATCTCCGCATCATGTTATAAGGAGAGAGAGATACATAAAGGAAAGGCTAGGATAGATCTTCAACATCTCACCTCAGTGTACAGTACGGCCATGGCGAAGCTGATTGCCACAGATATAGAATGATTTTCATCGTTGTTATAGCAACAGCAGGCCATTTGGCTTGTTGACCCCACTGTGACATTTAGTAAGTTTTGAACTGGCCTGAATTCCACTTTGCTGCCAAAATCCACAACTCCCTTGTCAGTCAAAATCTAACTCAACCTTGAATATATTCAATGACTAATCTACACTCCTTGCTGGAGACAGTTTCAAAGATGAAAGACTCATTGAGAAATGAATTTCCTCATCTGCATCTCAAATCTTTTATTGTTAAATCATGTACCTTTAGTTCTAGGTTTACTTCCATGACAAAGTCTCCTCTCAGCATCCATCCTATAAAACTTCTACAGTATCTTAGTTGCTTCAATAAGTTAGAAATCATACAACACCAGGTTATAGTCCTTCAGGTTTATTTGGAAGTACTAGCTTTTGGAGCACTGCTCTTTGAAAACTAGTGCTTCCAAATAAACCTGTTGGATTATAACCTGGTGTTGTGTGAATTTTAACTTTGTCCGTGCCAGTCCAACACTGGCATCTTCACATCATTGCTTCAATAAGATTACCTCTCAATCTTCTAAATTCTAATAGAATGATTTTTAATCAGCAAGGGTTACGGTGAAAGAGAAGTTGAGGATTATCAGATCACCCTCAATGAAGGGTGGACCTCACACAATAGGCTGAATCACCTGCGTCTACCCCTACACCTTATGATCCAATGAGTATAAGCCAAATTTGCTCAGTTTTTCCTCATATGGCAATTGGACTTCAAGCATCATGTGTTTCCATAACAGGATGTTATCATTTATTTACTGGGAAAAGAAAGACTTGCATTTATATAGTACCTCCCATGCTTTACAGCCAATCTCGTACTTTACCTTTCTTAAAGAACGTGAATGAGTCCATTTGTTTTTATTTTCACAAAGATCAAACAGTTTCCTGGTCACCAATATTGCTTTTTATTCCAGGTTTTACTTTAATCTTGTTTCATTAATTGGTTTTGAATTCTCCAGCTGCCACAGTGATGTTGCTGTATCATTAGTTCAGATCTCTAAATTACTAACATTCTGATCACTTTCTGGTTTAGAACAGGAGAATATTTTGGAACTAGCAGAGTCCATTTTACCAAATTCTCAGATCAATCTCAGATCATCTCTTAGTCCCTTCTTTTGTCCATAATCATATTTAATTGCAAGAGGCATTTGGATGGGTATATGAATAGGAAGGATTTGGAGGGATATGGGCCTGGTGCTGGCAGGTGGGACTAGAATGGGTTGTGATATCTGGTCGGCATGGATGGGTTGGACAAAAGGGTTTGTTTCCATGCTGTACATCTCTATGACTCTATGACCTATTAATATTGCTTCAGCCTGTATATTCCACACACTCATTATAAGGTATCCACATCAATGTTGAAGTACAAGCCATTATACTCAATAAAGTCTATCCTGTTGAGGTAACTTTCTCTTATGTTTCAATTATCAGGATAATCTCATTTAGAACACACACACACCTAATGCAAACACTAGGCTCATTATTCAATTAAGTAATATATTCTGAAATCCATTTGTATAAATGATGATTCCTGTTGGAGGTGCCATTGCCATTGTACACCAGTTTCAGTATTATTGCTCATGGTTTGAAGGTGAAGCTCTTTATTCCACTGATTGATTGGGAAATATTCCTTATCCTTTTTGTGTGCTAACATCCCCATTTTTAGCACCACCTGCAACAATGACAACCTGCCAACTCGTGCTGCATCTTAAGCAGGGAAGTGTAAAACACAGATGCATAGGATTACATGAAGGTCAGAGCACAGCAGGTCACAGCTGTTAATTCTCTCTCCACCCTGGAGGCTCCCTGCTTCTATTCCTGATGAAGGGCTTTTGCCCGAAACATCGATTTTCCTGCTCCTCGGACGCTGTCTGACCTGCTGTGCTTTTCCAGCACCACTCTAATCTAATTTGGTTAGGCCAGTTTGGAGTACTGTGTGCAGTTCTGATCATCCCACTATAGATGTAGAGGTTTTAGAGAAGGCTGTTACTTGGATTGCAGCGTATTAGCTGTAACGCAAAGTTGAACAAACTTGGGTCGTTTTCTCTAGAACATTGGAAGCTGAGGGCTGATTTGACACAAGTGTATAAAATTATGAGGCATGGATAGTTGGAGCATTTTTTTTCCCAAGGTGGAAATGTCAAATACAAGGGGGCATAGATTTAAGGTGAGAGGAGAAAAGTTTAAAGGAGATGTGTGAAGCCAGGTTTTATACAGAAGGTGGTAGGTACCTGGAATGCGTTGGCAGGTGACATGGTAGAAGCAGATACAATAGAAATATTTAAGAGCCATTTAGACAGACACATGAATAGGCCAGGAATAGAGGGATTTGGACCATGTGCAGTCAGATGGGATTAGTTTAGAATGACATCGTTGTCAGCACAGACATGGTGGGCTGAAGGGCCTGTTCCTGTGCTGTACTGTTCCATGTTCTAAGGAGGACGTTCAGCCTATTGTGTTGGTGCTGGCTCTTTGAAGGAGCAATTTACCACTCCCAGGCCCTCTCCTGGTAATCCTGCAGTTTCTTCCTTTTCAGATAATAATCCAATTCCCTTATTAATGCCTCAACTGAATGGCCTCCATCACAGTCTTGGCAAGTGCACACCAAATCCCACCCACTTGCTGCATGAAAGACATTTTCCATATGCCCATCTAAAATAGATAGTGTGTCAATCATGCCGTGGGGAGGTCAGACAGTGGACAAAAGAGATGGTGTGTAAATTAAGTGGTGTGTGAAACAGTCAGTCAGAGTGCTCACCTCCCCATGTATCAGTCCAACATGATCTTTCTTTTGCTATCAGCCTCTCAGTGATTGACAGTGAGAGAACAACATTGCTGTCCTCAGTCTTAGAAACTGGAGCTCATCCAGTTAATATCTTACCAGCCCTGCACTCAATTCAGTGCACAAAACAGAGAAATACCTTTGAGATGTCTCCCACATTATTCTCTGCAACTATTCTGGATTAACTACCAGGTAACATCTTCTTTTGGTTACTGAGGCATATGTACAGACATAATAAAACATGCATATACATATATTAATTCATATGAGGAGGTAAATCCCTGTGCTGTCATTTTATTGTTCTATTAACATTGCCGTGACAATGTAAAGTTGTTTGGAGTATGCAAGAGAAATCCACAGTCATGTCACACATGAAGCATTCACTCCTTTCACTACTGACATATAGTAACAGCCGTACACTTCATCTACAATACACAGCGAAAACAACTCACTGAGACTCCTTCAACAGTACCTTCCTGACCTATGACCTCAATCACCTCAAAGGATAAGGGCAGCAGGTACACGGGAATGCCAGCACGTACAAGTTGCCCTTGGAGC
Organism: Chiloscyllium plagiosum; assembly: GCF_037043375.1. NCBI lineage: Eukaryota > Metazoa > Chordata > Chondrichthyes > Orectolobiformes > Hemiscylliidae > Chiloscyllium > Chiloscyllium plagiosum. The sequence continues at coordinate 19,878,224 of NW_028270151.1, read as the reverse complement.
CACTCACCATCCTGGCTTGGAAATACAGTGTCACTGGGTGAAACTCCTGGAACTTCCACCCTCACGAGCACTACACCCAATATATGCAATGGCTCACAAAGCTGTTCACTACCAACTTCTCAAGGGTAATCAATCGTGGCTCAACCATTGATGTCCCCAAATGGGAAGGAGTTGAGACAAAGGTCCAAGGCAGTCTTTAGAACACATTGCGCCTGAGACAGGATTTTCCCAGGATTTCTCCAGGAATCAGGCTCATTGTTCCGGCCTGTAAACTCAGGGAATGAGACTGCCTCACAATGTTGCTGGGCGTAGTCTCCTACTTGGCTGCTTTTCAGCTTGTTGGCCTATTGAGGACAGAGGCTTGGATATAGACAACTGACAGTTTCGAAGTGGAGAGCAGGACATTGCTGGGATGACTCACAGAATGTTACGGTGCTCCCAGAAGGGTCAGGCTAATTAAAAGAGATTGCTGTTAGTGAATCAGAAGAGAAAGCCCTCCAGGGCCATGAGGCTGACTTTCCTTTGTGTCGTCACCCCCACCCCATCCCAACCTTCAACTGGACAATGTAACCTCTGGTCACAGTGGATTCCCCTCCCCTTTGTACTGCTGCTAGGAGATCACCCTCGCTATAGCTGACATCCAAAGATATCATCCCTGATGCAGACCTTCATAATTTAAATTGGCTGCCTGCCTGTTCACTAATGGAGGCTGATCGACATGTGCCATTGTCACTGGGAAACCTTCCACCACTTGCCCAGCCCAAAGAAACAACTCCATCCCAGTCTCATCACCACTTACCTCCCAGCCCGGCCTCCAGGTTAAGAAAATTCCTGTGCGCAAATGTTTGAAGCTGGCAGATACTGCACGATAGATGATTGAATTTAAGTGTTTCGAAATTGTTTGGAAATGGAAACATGCAATAAAACTGAGAGCAACTGTTGGTAATGGTGATGATCTTTTCTGGCATCTTAAGTAAATGTTAATTAAGTGTGGGACTGCTTTGGCAAGCTAAGCCTTCAGCAGCCTGGGTGCTTGCAATTGAACTTTTTAGAAGGCTTTTAATCACATGTCCTCATTTTTCTTCATAAGGCTCGGTGTGATTTTATTGCTAGAAGACTATCTTGTCCATTGGTTTGGGAATTTGAATCCATTAATGTGTACATAATTGGACATTGTTACAAGGTCATAGAGTCATACAGCACAGAAACAGAGCTTTCAGTTCAACCAGTCCATCCTAAACATTTCCCAAACTAAACCAGTCCCACCTGCCTGCTCCTGGCCCATATCCCTCCAAACCTTCCTTATTCATGCAATCATCCTCACATTTTATAAAAGTTGTAATTAATTGTACCCGCATCTATCATTTCCACATCTTTCCTAAAGTGAGGCGACCAGAACTGCACACAGTACTCCAACTGTGGCCTAACCAAAGTCCTGTACAGCTGCAACATCACTTCACGACTCTTGAATTCAATCCCTCTGCTAATGAACGATAATACTCCATAGGCCTTCTTACAAACTCTATCCACCTGAGTGGCAACCTTCAAAGATCTATGTACATAGACCCCAAGGTCAGTAAATTTGCAGATGATACGAAGATAGGTGGAGTTGTGGACAGTGAGGAGGGCTGTTGTTGGCTGCAGAGGGACTTAGATATGATGCAGAGCTGGGCTGAGGAGTGGCAGATGGAGTTCAACCCTGCCAAGTGTGAGGTTGTCCATTTTGGAAGAACAAATAAGAATGCGGAATACAGGGTTAATGGTAGGGTTCTTAGTCAGGTGGAGGAACAGAGGGATCTTGGGGTCTATGTACATAGATCTTTGAAGGTTGCCACTCAGGTGGATAGAGTTTGTAAGAAGGCCTATGGAGTATTATCGTTCATTAGCAGAGGGATTGAATTCAAGAGTCGTGAAGTGATGTTGCAGCTGTACAGGACTTTGGTTAGGCCACAGTTGGAGTACTGTGTGCAGTTCTGGTCGCCTCACTTTAGGAAAGATGTGGAAGCTTTGGAGAGGGTGCAGAGAAGATTTACCAGGATGTTGCCTGGAATGGAGAGGAAGTCGTACGAGGATAGGTTGAGAGTTCTCGGCCTTTTCTCGTTGGAACGGCGAAGGATGAGGGGTGACTTGATAGAGGTTTATAAGATGATCAGAGGAATAGATAGAGTAGACAGTCAGAAACTTTTTCCCCGGGTACAACAGAGTGTTACAAGGGGACATAAATTTAAGGTGAAGGGTGGAAGGTATAGGGGAGATGTCAGGGGTGGGTTCTTTACCCAGAGAGTGGTGGGAGCATGGAATGCGCTGCCCGTGGGAGTGGTAGAGTCGGAATCATTGGCGACCTTTAAGCGGCATTTGGATAGGTACATGGATGGGTACTTAATCTAGGTTAGAAGTTCGGCACAACATCGTGGGCCGAAGGGCCTGTTCTGTGCTGTATTGTTCTATGTTCTATGTTCTATGTTCTAAATTCATTCCACATGCAACCCACCTTCTGTATAAAAAAATTTGCCCCCATGTCTTTTTGTTAAATCTCTCTCCTCTCACCTTAAAAGTGTGACCCCTAGTCTTGAATTCTCCCACCCTAGGGAAAAGACAGCTACACCCTTCATTATTTTATAAACTTCTATTGGGTCTCCTTTCAAACTCCTACACTCCAGTGACTAAACTTCCAGCCTATCTTGCCTTTCTTTATAACTCAAACCTTCTATACCAGACAACATCCTGGTAAATCTCTTCTGAACCCTTTTCAACTTAAAAATATCCCTCCTATAACTGGGAAACCAGAACTAGACACCATTTTACAGAAGAGGCTTCACTAACCTATACAACCTCAACGTGACTTCCCAATCCTTGTACTCAAAGGACTGGGCGATGAAGGCAAGCGTGCCAAATGCCTATTTAACCACTCTGTCTAAATGTGACGCAAACTTCAAAGAATTATCTACCTCCACCCCCAGCTACCTCTGATCTACAATACAAACTGAGGTCGAAAACTGTGGTGCTGGAAAAGCACAGCAGGTCAGGCAGCATCCGAGGAGCAGGAGAGTCGATGTTTCAGGCATAAGCCCTTCATCAGATCCCTGATCTCCAACATCTGTAATACTAACCAAGGCCCTACTATTAATTGTACAAACACTACCTTTTTTTGTTTTACCAAAATGCAATCCCATGCATATGAATTGGGACAGGAATATGCCATTTAGCCGTTTGGGACTGTCCACCATGTAGTAAGAACATGGCTGATCTGTTTGTGACCTCAATTCCACTTTCTCACAAACTCCAATGACCTTTTACTCCCTTGTTCGTCAATAACCTGTCACAACTTTGTTGCTTTGTGAAGCCTGGTGTACTACTAAGTTCGCGATTATTGTTTTAAAAAAATGCCTGAAATATAAATATTAAAACTATGTACAAATTGTGACACTTCTTTCAGACAGTTGGCGGCAATTGTGGATTTTATGGTATGCTCTGCCATCTAGTGGTTGACTTGAGAAGTAACGAGCTTCCAACACAGTGCAATTTACCAATTGAACTGACATGTTGTAGGTCTATTCTGCTATTCATTGCCATTGTAAAATGTCTTTGTTTGGAAGGGTTTTGATAGGGTCCGATGTAAGATCGTAGCATGCAAAATTAAAGCACATAGGATTAGGAATACTGCACTTACAGAGAGAGAGAAGCAGTTGGCAGATCGGAAATGAAGAATAGGAATAATAAACGTGTCATTTTCCTAGCAGCCAGTGACTAGTGGGGTTCTGCAGGGATCAGTGTTTGGACCAGTTATTCACAATATATATTAATGGTTTAGATGAGGGAACTAAATGTACTGTCTTCAAATTTGTAGATGACACAAAGCTGGGTTGGAGAGTGAACTGTGAGAAGGATACAGGGATGTTTCAGTGTGATTTGGACAAGCTGAATGAGAGGGCAAATGCATGGTAGCTGAATTATAATGTGGATAAATGTAAGGTTATTCACTTGGTAGCAAAAACTGAAAGGAAGATTATCTGGATGGCATTAGATTGGAAATGGAGAGGTACAATGAGACCTTAGAGCAGGGGAGATGATGGCCCAGTGGTATTATTACTGGACTGTTAACCTCAAAATCTAATTAATATTCTGGGGACCCAGGTTCAAATCCCACCATGGCAAATGATGGAATTTGAGTTCCATAAATATCTGGAAGTAAGAGTGAAACAATGACCATGAATCCATTGCTAATTGTTGGAAAAACCCATCTGATTCACTACGGGCCTTTAGGGAAGGAAATCTGCCGTCCTTACCCAGTCTGGCCTACATGTAACTCTGCACCCACAGCAATGTGGTCAACTCTTTACTGCCCTCTGGGCTATTAGGGATGGGCAATAAATGTCGTCTGGCCAGCGATGCCTTCATCCAGCGAACGAATAAGGAAAGAAAAATACATCAGTCGCTGAAGGTAAGCATGTAGGTGCAGCAGGCAGTGAAGAAGGTAAATGGTACATTAGCTTTCTGAGTGAGAGGGTTCAAGTACTTGAGCAGGAATGTCTTATTGCAAGAGTACACGGCTTTTTCAGCCATGGTTGAATGTTGGAGCTGACTTGATGGGCTGAATGGGTTTTTACCTCAATTCTGCTCCAATATTGTATGGACCTTCTGGCCTTGGTGAGACCACACCTGGAGTATTGTGAGCAATTTTGGCCTCCTTCCAATTCTATTTGTTTTAAAATAGTGATGGAAAAGGATAGACCAGATCTAAAAGTTGAAGTTCTAAATCGGAGAAAGGCCAATTTTGACGGTATTCGGCAAGAAATTTCAAAAGCTGATTGGAGGCAGATGTTCGCAGGTAAAGGGACGGTTAGAAAATGGGAAGCCTTCAGAAATGAGATAACAAGAATCCAGAGAAAGTATATTCCTGTCAGGGTGAAAGGGAAGTCTGATAAGTATAGGGAATGCTGGGTGACTAAAGAAATTGAGGGTTTGGTTAAGAAAAAGAAGGAAGCATATGTCAGGTATAGACAGGATAGATTGAGTGAAACCTTAGAAGAGTATAAAGAAAGTAGGAGTATACTTAAGAGGGAAATCAGGAGGGAAAAATGGGGACATGAGATAGCTTTGGCAAATAGAATTAAGGAGAATCCAAAGGGTTTTCACAAATATATTAAGGACAAAAGGGTAACTAGGGAGAGAATAGGGCCCCTCAAAGATCAACAAGGCAGCCTTTGTGTGGAGCCACAAAAAATGGGGGAGATACTAAATGAATATTTTGCATCAGTATTTACTGTGGAAAAGGATATGGAAGATATAGACTGTAGGGAAATAGATGGTGACATCTTGCAAAATGTCCAGAATACAGAGGAGGAAGTGCTGGATGTCTTGAAACGGTTAAAAGTGGATAAATCCCCAGGAACTGATCAGGTGTACTCTGTGGGAAGCTAGAGAAGTGATTGCTGGGCCTCTTGCTGAGATATTTGTATCATCGATAGTCGCAGGTGAGGTCCCGGAGGATTGGAGGTTGGCTAACGTGGTGCGACTGTTTAAGAAGGACGGTAAAGACAAGCCAGGGAACTATAGACTGGTGAGTCTGACCTCGATGGTGGGCACGTTGTTGGAGGAAATCCTGAGGGACAGGATGTACATGTATTTGGAAAGGCAAGGACTGATTCGGGATAGTCAACATGGCTTTGTGCGTGGGAAAACATGTCTCACAAACTTGATTGAGTTTTTTAAAGAAGCAACAAAGAAGATTTTTGAGGGCAGAGCAGTAGATGTGATCTATATGGACATCAGTAAGACGTTCAACAAGGTTCCCCCTGGGAGACTGATTAGCAATGTTAGATCTAGTGGAATACAGGGAGAACTAGCCATTTGGATTCAGAACTGGCTAAAAGGTAGAAGACAGAGGGTAGTGGTGGAGGATTATTTTTCAGACTGGAGGCCTGTGACCAGTGGAGTGCCACAAGGATCGGTGCTGGGCCCTCTACTTTTTGTCATTTACATAAATGATTTGGATGCAAGCATAAGAGGTACAGTTGGTAAGTTTGCAAATGACACCAAAATTGGAGGTGTAGTGGACAGCTAAGAGGGTTACCTCAGATTACAACAGGATCTGGACCAGATGGCCAATGGGCTGAGACCGGCAGATGGAGTTTAGTTCAGATAAATGCGAGGTGCTGCATTTTGGGAAAGCAAATCTTAGCAGGACTTATACACTTAATGGTAAGGTCCTAGGGAGTGTTGCTGAACAAAGAGACCTTGGAGTGCAGGTTCATAGCTCCTTGAAAGTGGAGTCGCAGGATAGTGAAGAAGGTGTTTGGTATGCTTTCCTTTATTGGTCAGAGTATCGAGTACAGGAGTTGGGAGGTCATGTTGCGGCTGTACAGGACATTGGTTAGGCCACTGTTGGAATATTGCATGCAATTCTGGTCTCCTTCCTATCGGAAAGATGTTGTGAAACTTGAAAGGGTTCAGAAAATATTTACAAGGATGTTGCCAGGGTTGGAGGATCTGAGCTAAAAGGAGAGGCTGGACAGACTGGGGCTTTTTTTCCTGGAGCGTCGGAGGCTGAGGGGTGACCTTATAGAGGTTTTACAAAATTATGAGGGGTGTAGATAGGATAAATAGAAAAAGTATTTTCCCTGGGTTGGGGGAGTCCAGGACTAGAGGGCAAAGGTTTAAGGTGAGAGGGGAAAGATATAAAAGAGACCTAAGGGGCAACCTTTTCACGCAGAGGGTGGTACATGTATGGAATGAGCTGCCAGGGGATGTGGTGGAGGCTGGTACAATTGCAACATATAAGAGGCATTTGGATGGGTATATGAATAGGAAGTGTTTGGAGGGATATGGGCCGGGTGCTGGCAGGTGGGACTAGATTGGGTTGGGATAGCTGGTCGGCATGGACGGTTTGGACTGAAAGGTCTGTTTCCATGTTGTATATCTCTATGACTCTCTATGACTCTGAGGAAGGGTGTTCAGGCTACGGAGGGAGTGCAACAAAGGCTTACCAGACTGATTCCTGACACAGCGGGACTGACATATGAGTGGTCAGAATCAGAATCAGAATTAGAATTAGAACCAGCTTTATTGTCTCACGCATTCATCTTATGTAGAAAGCCACCGAGGTACAGATTCTTAAGTATGAATTCTTAGGGGGACATGATTACAGAAATAAAGGAATAAACATGTTCAGAATAATAGTCCTTCCATCAGTCTGTACCAGGCCTTGACTCCAGATTGAACACAGCTTCACCGCAAGGCTCTTGAGGCTTGAAGACAGTTGTGGAATCACCTCGAGGCCTGAGGTCTATGCTAAGGTCACCCCAGGTGACTGGAAGTTTACCACACTGGAACACTGAGAGACGGCCATGCTGCAACACTGAGAGACCATCAGGCTGGGTAACTGAGAGACCACCACGGCAGCTCACCGAGAGACTGCCACATTGTAACTATGAGAGATAGCCACACTGAAATACTGAGAGACCACCACACTGGAACTCTGAAATATCACCACACTTGAACGGTGAGAAACCTCACACTGGAATGCTGAGATACCACCAGATTTCAATGCTGGGAGACCGCCACACTGGAACACTGAGAGACTGCCACACTGGAATGCTGAGAGACTGCCACACTGGATCCTTGAGAGACTGCCACACTGGAATGCCGAGAGACTGCCACACTGAAACACTGAGATAGTGCCACACTGGAACACTGAGAGACTGCCACACTGGAACACTGAGAGACCGACACATTGAAATGCTGAAAGACTGCCACACTGGATCCTTGAGAGACAGCCACACTGGAATGCTGAGAGACTGCCACACTGAAACACTGAGAGACCGTCACACTGGAACACTGAGAGACAATCACACTGGAACACTGAGAGACTGCCACACTGGAATGCTGAGAGACTGCCTCACTGGAACAATAAGAGACTGCCACACTGGAATTCAGAGAGACTGCCACACTGGAACGCTGAGAGACTGCTACACTGAAATGCTGAGAGACTGCCACACTGAAACACAGAGATAGTGCCACGCTGGAATGCTGAGAGACTGCCACACTGGAAAACTGAGACACTGTCAAACTGGAATGCTGAGAGACTGCCACAGTGGAACACTGAGATACTGCCACACTGGATCACTGAGAGACTACCACACTGGAACACTGAGAGACTGCCACACTGGAACACTGAGAGACCGACACATTGAAATGCTGAGAAGCTGCCACACTGGAATGCTGAGAGACTGCCACAGTGGAACACTGAGAAACTGTAACGCTGGAACACGGAGACACTGCCACACTGTAATGCTGAGAGACTGCCACACTGGAACACTGATACACTGCCACACTGGAATGCTGAGAGACTGCCACAGTGGAACACTGAGAGACTACCACACTGGAAAGCTGAGAGACTGCCACACTGGAAAGCTGAGAGACTGCCACACTGGAATGCTCAGAGAATGCCACACTGGAATAGTGAGAGACTGCCACACTGGAATGCTGAGACACTGCCACACTGGAACATTGAGAGACTGCCAGTCTGGAATGCTGAGACACTGCCACAGTGTAACACTGAGAGACCGACACATTGAAATGCTGAGAAGCTGCCACACTGGAATGCTGAGAGACTGCCACAGTGGAACACTGAGAAACTGTAACGCTGGAACACGGAGACACTGCCACACTGTAATGCTGAGAGACTGCCACACTGGAACACTGATACACTGCCACACTGGAATGCTGAGAGACTGCCACAGTGGAACACTGAGAGACTACCACACTGGAACACTGAGAGACTGCCACACTGGAACACTGAGAGACTGCCACACTGGAATGCTCAGAGACTGCCACACTGGAATGCTGAGAGACTGCCACACTGGAACACTGAGAGACTACCACACTGGAACACTGAGACACTGTCACACTGGAATGCTGAGACACTGCCACAGTGTAACACTGAGAGACCGACACATTGAAATGCTGAGATAGTGCCACACTGGAATGCTGAGAGGCTGCCACACTGGAACACTGAGAGACCGACACATTGAAATGCTGAGAAACTGCCACACTGGAATGCTGAGAGATTGCCACACTGGATCATTGAGAGACTGCCACACTGAAACACTGAGATAGTGCCACACTGGAATGCTGAGAGACTGCCACACTGAAACACTGAGAGACCGTCACACTGGAACACTGAGGCACTGCCACACTGGAATGCTGAGAACATCACACTGGAACGCTGAGAGACTATCACACTGGAACACTGAGCGACTGACACACTGGAATGCTGAGTGTCCATCACAATGGAATCTGAGATACTGCCACACTGTAATGCTGGCAGACTGCCACACTGTAATTTTGAGAGACTGCCACACTGGAACACTGAGAGACTGCCACACTGGAACCCTGAGAGGCCACCACACTGGAACACTGAGAGACGGCCATACATGAACGCTTAGTGACCGCCACACTGGAACATTGAGAGACCAACACACTGAAACAGTCAGAGACCGTCACACTGGGACACTGAGAGATAGCCACACTGGAACGCAGAGAGACTGCCACACTGTAATTTTGAGAGACTGCCACACTGGAACACTGAGAGACTGCCACACTGGAACCCTGAGAGGCCACCACACTGGAACACTGAGAGACGGCCATACATGAACGCTTAGTGACCGCCACACTGGAACATTGAGAGACCAACACACTGAAACAGTCAGAGACCGTCACACTGGGACACTGAGAGATAGCCACACTGGAACGCAGAGAGACTGCCACACTGGAACACTGAGAGACTGCCACACTGGAATGCTGACAGACTGCCACACTGGAATGCTGAGAGACTGCCACACTGGAACACTGAGAGACTGCCACACTGGAATGCTGACAGACTGCCACACTGGAATGCTGAGAGGCTGCCACACTGGAACACTGAGACAGTGCCACACTGGAACACTGAGAGACTGCCACACTGGAACACTGAGAGACTGCCACACTGGAATGCTGAGAGATCGTCACACTGGAACACTGTGAGATCAATACAATGAAACAGTGAGAGACTGTCACACTGGGACACTGAGAGATAGCCACACTGGAACGCAGAGATATTGCCACACTTCAACACTGAGAGACTTCCACACTGGAACACTGAGAGATTGCCACATAGGAATGCTGAGAGACCGTCTCACTGGAACACTGAGACACTACCACATGGAATGCTGAGAGACAGCCACACTGGAACACTAAGAGACTGCCACACTGGAATGCTGAGTGACTGCCACACTGGAATGCTGAGTGTCCATCACAATGGAACTCTGAGACACTGTCACACTGTAATACTGGCAGACTGCCACACTCTAATGTTGAGAGACTGCCACACTGGAACACTGTGAGACTGCCACACTGGTACTCAGAGAGACAGTCACACTGGAACACTGAGAGACTGCCACACTGGAACTCAGAGAGACTGCCACACTGGAACGCTGAGAGATCATCACACTGGAACACTGAGAGACCACCACCCTGGAACACTGAGAGAGGGCCATACATGAACGTTTAGTGACCGCCACACTGGAACACTGAGAGACCAATACAATGAAACAGTGAGAGACCGTCACACTGGGACACTGAGAGATAGCCACACTGGAACGCAGAGAGACTGCCACACTTCAACACTGAGAGACTGCCACACTGGAACACTGAGAGACTGCCACACTGGAATGCTGAGTGACTGCCACACTGGAATGCTGAAAGACTGCCACACTGGAATGCTGAGAGACGGCCACACTGGAATGCTGAGAGACAGCCACACTCGAAAACTGAAACAGTGTCACATTGGAATACTGAGAGACTGCCACAGTGGAACACTGCGGGACTGCCGCACTGGAACACTGAGACACTGATATTGGAATGCTGAGAGGCTGCCACACTGGAACACTGAGTGACCCTCCCACTGGAACACTGAGAGACTGCCACAGTGGAACACTGAGAGACTGCCACACTGGAACACTGAGTGACCATCACACTGGAACGCATGGAGAACATCACACTGGAATGCTGAACGACTGCCACACTGGAACACTGAGCGACTGACACACTGGAACACTGAGCGACTGACACACTGGAATGCTGAGTGACCATCACAATGAAACTCTGAGACACTGCCACACTGTAATGCTGGCAGACTGCCACACTGTAATGTTGAGAGACTGCCACACTGGAACACTGAGGCACTGCCACACTGTAAGTCGAAGGGACTGCCACACTGGAACATTGAGATACTGCCACACTGGTACTCGGAGAGACTGCCACACTGGAATGCTGAGAGACTGCCACACTGGAACACTGAGAGACTGTCACACTGGAACAGTGAGAGACCACCACACTGGAACAATGAGGAAGGGCCATACATGAACGCTTAGTGACCGCCACACTGGAACACTGAGAGACCAACACACTGAAACAGTGAGAGACCGTCACACTGGGACACGGAGAGATAGCCACACTGGAACCCAGAGAGACTGCCACACTGCAACACTGAGAGACTGTCACACTGGAACACTGAGAGACTGCCACACTGGAATGCTGAGAAACTGCCTCACTGGAACACTGAGAGACAGCCACACTAGAACACTGAGAAACCAGTGCACTGGAACACTGAGACACTGCCACATGGAATGCTGAGAGACAGCCACACTGGAACACTGAGAGACTGCCACACTGGAATGCTGAGAGACTGCTACACTGGAACTCTGAGAACCTGCCTCACTGGAACACACATGCACTACCACACTGGAACACTAAGAGAATGCCACACTGGAATGCTGACAGACTGCCACACTGGAACACTGAGACAGTGCCACACTGGAATGCTGAGAGACTGCCACAGTGGAACACTGAGAGACTTCCGCACTGGAACACTGAGTGACTGCCACACTGGAACACTGAGAGACTGCCACACTGGGACACTGAGACACTGCCACACGGGAATGCTGAGAGACTGCCACACTGGGACACTGAGAGACTGCCACACTGGGACACTGAGAGACTGCCACACTGGAATGCTGAGAGACCACCACACAGGAATGCTGAGAGACAGTCACACTGGAACACGGAAAGACCGTCACACTGAAACACTTAGGCATGGCCACACTGGAACACTGAGAGACTGGCACATTGGAACATTGAGAGACCAACACACTGTCACGCTGAGAGACCGTCACACAGCAATGCTGAGAGGCAGCCACACTTGAACACTTAGAGAACATCACACTGGAACACTGAGGCACTGTCACACTGGAATGCTGAGAGACTGCCACATTGGAACACTGAGAGATGACTACACTGGAACTCTGAGACACTGCCACACTGGAACACTAAGAGACTGCCACACTGGAATGCGGAGAGACTGCCACACTGAAACACTGAGATAGTGCCACACTGGAATGCTGAGAGGCTGCCACACTGGAACACTGAGAGACTGCCAAACTGGAATGCTGAGAGACTGCCACAGTGGAACACTGAGAGACTACCACACTGGAACACTGAGAGACTGCCGCATTGTAACACTCATAGACTGCCACACTGGAACGCTGAGCGACCATCACACTGTCACGCTGAGAAACTGTCACAATGGAATTCCTGAGACACTGCCACACTGGAACACTGAGACACTGCCACAGCGGAATGCTGAGAGACTGCCACAGTGGAACCCTGAGAGACTACCACACTGGAACACTGAGAGACCATCACACTGTCACACTGAGAGACCGTCACACTGCAATCCTGAGGGACTGCCACACTGGAGCACTGAGAGACTGCCACACTGAGACACAGCCACACTGGAATGCTGAGAGACTGCCACACTGGAATTCAGAGTGACAGCAACACTGGAACACTGAGAGACTGCCACACTGGAACACTGAGAGACTGCCACACTGGAACACTGGAACACTGTCACGCGTGAATGCTGAGAGACTGCCACACTGGAACTCTGAGAGACTGCCACACTGGAACACAGAAAGACCATCACACTGGAACACTGAGACACTGTCACACTGGAATGCTGAGAGACTTCCACTCTGGAACACTGAGAGACTACCTCACTGGAACTCTGAGACACTGCCACACTGGAAAGCTGAGAGACTGCCACACAGGAACGCTGAGAGACTGCGACACTGGAATGCTGAGAGACCACCACACAGGAATGCTGAGAGACTGTCACACTGGAACACTGAGATACCGTCACACTGGAATACCGAGAGACTGCCACACTCGAATGCTGGGAGACTGCCACACTGGAGTATATAAGAGACTGCCAACCGGCACACTGAGACACTGCCACACGGGAATGCTGAGAGACTGCCACACTGGACCCTGAGAGACTGCCACACTGGAACACTCAGAGACTGCCACACTGCAACACTGAGACACTGCCACACTGGAATGCTGAGACACTGCCACACTGAAACACTGAGACAGTGCCACACTGGAACGCTGAGAGGCTGCCACACTGGAACACTGAGACACTGCCACACTGTAATGCTGAGGGACTGCCAAAGTGGAACACTGAGAGACTGCACATTTGTACACTGATAGACTGCCACACTGGAATGCAGAGAGACCATCACACTGTCACGCTGCGAAACCGTAACACTGCAATGCTGGGAGACTGCCACACTTGCACACTGAGAGACAGCCACACTGGAACACTGAGTGACTGCCACACTGGAACACTGAGACACAGCCAACCTGGAACACTGAGAGGTTGCCACACTGGAATGCTGAGATGCTGCCACACTGGAACACTGAGACTCTGCCACATTGGAATGCCGAGAGACCGCCACACGGGAACACTGAGACAGTGCCACAATAGAACACTGAGAGGCTGCCACACTGGAACACTGTGACACTGCCACACTGGAACACTGAGTGACTGCCACACTGGAACACTGAGTGACTGCCACACTGGAACACTGAGAGACTGCCACACTGGAATGCTGAGAGATCATCACACAGGAATGCTGAGACGCTGCCACACTGAAACGCAGAGAGACTGCCACACTGGGACACTGAGACACTGCCACACTGAAATGCAGAGAAGCTGCCAAACTGGAATGCTGAAAGACTGCCACACTGAACCCTGAGAGACTGCCACACTGGAACACTCTTTATTTATTAGATTAGATTAGAATAGATTACAGTGTGGAAACAGGCCCTTCGGCCCAACAAGTCCACACCGACCCGCCGAAGCGAAACCCACCCATACCCCGACATTTACCCCTTACCTAACACTACAGGCAATTTAGTATGGCCAATTCACCTGACCCTGCACATCTTTGGATGGTGGGAGGAAACCGGAGCACCCGGAGGAAACCCACGCAGACACGGGGAGAACATGCAAACTCCACACAGTCAGTCGCCTGAGGCGGGAATTGAACCCAGGTCTCTGGCGCTGTGAGGCAGCAGTGCTAACCACTGTGCCAACGTGCCGCCCCACTGCCGCCCCGAGACTGCCACACTGGAACACTGAGACACTGCCACACTGGAATGCTGAAAGACTGCCACACTGAAACACTGAGACAGTGCCACACTGGAATGCTGAGAGGTTGCCACACTGGAACACTGAGACACTGCCACACTGGAATGCTGAGAGACCACCACACTGGAACACTGAGAATCCGTCACACTGCAATGCTGAGAAACTGCCACACTGGAGCATATAAGAGACTGCCACATTGGAACACTGAGAGGCTGCCACACTGAGACACTGCCACACTGGAATGCTGAGAGACTGCCACACTGGAACCCTGAGAGACTGCCACACTGGAACACTCAGGGACTGCCACACTGGAACACTCAGAGACTGCCACACTGGAACACTGAGACACTGCCACACTGGAATGCTGAGAGACTGCCACACTGAAACACTGAGACAGTGCCACACTGGAATGCTGAGAGGCTGCCACACTGGAACACTGAGACACTGCCACACTGTAATGCTGAGAGACTGCCACACTGGAACACTGAGACACTGCCACACTGGAACACTGAGAGACTGCCCCATTGGAACACTGAGAGATAGCCACACTGGAATGCTGAGAGACCATCACACTGTCACGCTGCGAAACAGTAACACTGCAATGCTGAGAGACTGCCACACTGGAACACTGAGAGACCACCACACTGGAACACTGAGAATCCGTCATACTGCAATGCTGAGAGACTGCCACACTGGAATGCTGAGAGACCACCACACTGGAACACTGAGAAACCGTCACACTGCAATGCTGAGAAACTGCCACACTGGAGCATATAAGAGACTGCCACATTGGAACACTGAGAGGCTGCCACACTGAGACACTGCCACACTGGAATGCTGAGAGACTGCCACACTGGACCCTGAGAGACTGCCACACTGGAACACTCAGGGACTGCCACACTGGAACACTCAGAGACTGCCACACTGGAACACTGAGACACTGCCACACTGGAATGCTGAGAGACTGCCACACTGAAACACTGAGACAGTGCCACACTGGAACGCTGAGAGGCTGCCACACTGGAACACTGAGACACTGCCACACTGTAATGCTGAGAGACTGCCACACTGGAACACTGAGACACTGCCACACTGGAACACTGAGAGACTGCCCCATTGGAACACTGAGAGATAGCCACACTGGAATGCTGAGAGACCATCACACTGTCACGCTGCGAAACAGTAACACTGCAATGCTGAGAGACTGCCACACTGGAACACTGAGAGACAGCCACACTGGAACACTGAGAAACTGCCACACTGGAACACTGAGACACTGCCACACTGGAACACTGAGAGGTTGCCACACTGGAATGCTGAGAAGCTGCCACACTGGAACACTGAGACACTGCCACACTGGAATGCTGACAGACTGCCACACTGAAACACTGTGACAGTGCCACACTGGAATGCTGAGAGGTTGCCACACTGGAACACTGAGACACTGCCACACTGGAATACTGAGAGACTGCCACAGTGGAAGACTGAGAGACTGCCACATTGGAACACTGAGAGACTGCCACACTGGAATGCTGAGAGACCATCACACTGTCACACTGAGAAACCGTCACACTGCAATGCTAAGAGACTGCCAGACTGAAGCACTGAGAGACTGCAACACTGGAACCCTGAGAGACTGCCACACTGGAACACTGAGAGACTGCCACACTGGAATACTGAGAGGCTGCCACACTGCAATTCTGAGAGACAGCCACACTGGAACCCTGAGACACTGCCACACTGGAACACTGAGAGACTGCCACACTGGAGCATATAAGAGACTGCCACACTGGAACACTGAGAGGCTTCCACACTGGAACACTGAGACACTGCCACACTGGAACCCTGAGAGACTGTCCCACTGGAACACTGAGAGACCGTCACACTGCAGACCTGAGAGACTGCCACACTGGAGCACTGGGAGACTGCCACACGGGAACACTGAGAGACTGCCACTCTGGAATGCTGTAAGACTGCCAAACTGGAACACTGAGAGACCGTCACACAGGAACACTGAGAAACTGCCACACTGGAATGCTGACAGACTGCCACACTGGAATGCTGAGAGGCTGCCATTCTGGAACGCTGACAGACGACCTCACTGGAACGCTGAGAGACTGCCAGACTGGAATGCTAACAGACTGCCATAGTGGAACACAGACACAGTGCCACACTGGAATTCTGAGAGACTGCCACAGTGGGACACTAAGAGACTACCACACTGGAACACTGAGTGACTGCCATATTGGAACACTGAGAGATAGCCACACTGGAATGCTGAGAGACCATCACACTGGAACACTGAGAAACCGTCACACTGCAATGCTGAGAAACTGCCACACTGGAGCATATAAGAGACTGCCACATTGGAACACTGAGAGGCTGCCACACTGAGACACTGCCACACTGGAATGCTGAGAGACTGCCACACTGGACCCTGAGAGACTGCCACACTGGAACACTCAGGGACTGCCACACTGGAACACTCAGAGACTGCCACACTGGAACACTGAGACACTGCCACACTGGAATGCTGAGAGACTGCCACACTGAAACACTGAGACAGTGCCACACTGGAACGCTGAGAGGCTGCCACACTGGAACACTGAGACACTGCCACACTGTAATGCTGAGAGACTGCCACACTGGAACACTGAGACACTGCCACACTGGAACACTGAGAGACTGCCCCATTGGAACACTGAGAGATAGCCACACTGGAATGCTGAGAGACCATCACACTGTCACGCTGCGAAACAGTAACACTGCAATGCTGAGAGACTGCCACACTGGAACACTGAGAGACAGCCACACTGGAACACTGAGAGACTGCCACACTGGAACACTGAGACACTGCCACACTGGAACACTGAGAGGTTGCCACACTGGAATGCTGAGAAGCTGCCACACTGGAACACTGAGACACTGCCACACTGGAATGCTGACAGACTGCCACACTGAAACACTGTGACAGTGCCACACTGGAATGCTGAGAGGTTGCCACACTGGAACACTGAGACACTGCCACACTGGAATACTGAGAGACTGCCACAGTGGAAGACTGAGAGACTGCCACATTGGAACACTGAGAGACTGCCACACTGGAATGCTGAGAGACCATCACACTGTCACACTGAGAAACCGTCACACTGCAATGCTAAGAGACTGCCAGACTGAAGCACTGAGAGACTGCAACACTGGAACCCTGAGAGACTGCCACACTGGAACACTGAGAGACTGCCACACTGGAATACTGAGAGGCTGCCACACTGCAATTCTGAGAGACAGCCACACTGGAACCCTGAGACACTGCCACACTGGAACACTGAGAGACTGCCACACTGGAGCATATAAGAGACTGCCACACTGGAACACTGAGAGGCTTCCACACTGGAACACTGAGACACTGCCACACTGGAACCCTGAGAGACTGTCCCACTGGAACACTGAGAGACCGTCACACTGCAGACCTGAGAGACTGCCACACTGGAGCACTGGGAGACTGCCACACGGGAACACTGAGAGACTGCCACTCTGGAATGCTGTAAGACTGCCAAACTGGAACACTGAGAGACCGTCACACAGGAACACTGAGAAACTGCCACACTGGAATGCTGACAGACTGCCACACTGGAATGCTGAGAGGCTGCCATTCTGGAACGCTGACAGACGACCTCACTGGAACGCTGAGAGACTGCCAGACTGGAATGCTAACAGACTGCCATAGTGGAACACAGACACAGTGCCACACTGGAATTCTGAGAGACTGCCACAGTGGGACACTAAGAGACTACCACACTGGAACACTGAGTGACTGCAATATTGGAACACTGAGAGATAGCCACACTGGAATGCTGAGAGACCATCACACTGGAACGCTGAGAGGCTGTCACACTGGAATGCTGAGAGACTGCCACATGGGAATGCTGAGAGACTGCCACACTGGAACACTGTGAGACAATCACACTGGAACACAGCGAGACTGCCACACTGGAATGCTGAGAGACTGCCACACTGGAATGCTGAGAGGCTGCCACACTGGAACACTGAGACACTGTCACACAGGAACACTGAGGGACTGCCACACTGGAACACGTGAGACGGCCACAGTGGAATGCTGAGAGACTAACCCACAGGAATACTGAGAGACTGCCATGCGGGAATGCTGAGAGACTGCCACACTGGAATACTGAGAGACTGCCACAGTGGAACACTGAGAGACTGCCACATTGGAACACTGAGAGACTGCCACACTGGAATGCTGAGAGACCACCACACTGGAACACTGAGAATCCGTCATACTGCAATGCTGAGAAACTGCCACACTGGAGCATATAAGAGACTGCCACATTGGAACACTGAGAGGCTGCCACACTGGAACCTGAGAGACTGCCACACTGGAACACTGAGAGACCGTCACACTGCAGACCTGAGAGACTGCCACACTGGAGCACTGGGAGACTGCCACACGGGAACACTGAGAGACTGCCACTCTGGAATGCTGTAAGACTGCCAAACTGGAACACTGAGAGACCGTCACACAGGAACACTGAGAAACTGCCACACTGGAATGCTGACAGACTGCCACACTGGAATGCTGAGAGGCTGCCATTCTGGAACGCTGACAGACGACCTTACTGGAACGCTGAGAGACTGCCAGACTGGAATGCTAACAGACTGCCATAGTGGAACACAGACACAGTGCCACACTGGAATTCTGAGAGACTGCCACAGTGGGACACTAAGAGACTACCACACTGGAACACTGAGTGACTGCCATATTGGAACACTGAGAGATAGCCACACTGGAATGCTGAGAGACCATCACACTGGAACGCTGAGAGGCTGTCACACTGGAATGCTGAGAGACTGCCACGTGGGAATGCTGAGAGACTGCCACACTGGAACACTGTGAGACAATCACACTGGAACACTGTGAGACTGCCACACTGGAATGCTGAGAGACCGCCACACAGGATTGCTGAGAGACTGCCACACTGGAATGCTGAGAGGCTGCCACACTGGAACACTGAGACACTGTCACACAGGAACACTGAGGGACTGCCACACTGGAACACGTGAGACGGCCACAGTGGAATGCTGAGAGACTAACCCACAGGAATACTGAGAGACTGCCATGCGGGAATGCTGAGAGACTGCCACACTGGAATACTGAGAGACTGCCACAGTGGAACACTGAGAGACTGCCACATTGGAACACTGAGAGACTGCCACACTGGAATGCTGAGAGACCACCACACTGGAACACTGAGAATCCGTCATACTGCAATGCTGAGAAACTGCCACACTGGAGCATATAAGAGACTGCCACATTGGAACACTGAGAGGCTGCCACACTGAGACACTGCCACACTGGAATGCTGAGAGACTGCCACACTGGAACCCTGAGAGACTGCCACACTGGAACACTCAGGGACTGCCACACTGTAATGCTGAGAGACTGCCAAAGTGGAACACTGATAGACTGCCACACTGGAATGCCGAGAGACCATCACACTGTCACGCTGCGAAACAGTAACACTGCAATGCTGAGAGACTGCCACACTGGAACACTGAGAGACAGCCACACTGGAACACTGAGAGACTGCCACACTGGAACACTGAGACACTGCCACACTGGAACACTGAGAGGTTGCCACACTGGAATGCTGAGAAGCTGCCACACTGGAACACTGAGACACTGCCACACTGGAATGCTGACAGACTGCCACACTGAAACACTGAGACAGTGCCACACTGGAATGCTGAGAGGTTGCCACACTGGAACACTGAGACACTGCCACACTGGAATACTGAGAGACTGCCACAGTGGAACACTGAGAGACTGCCACATTGGAACACTGAGAGATAGCCACACTGGAATGCTGAGAGACCATCACACTGTCACACTGAGAAACCGTCACACTGCAATGCTAAGAGACTGCCAGACTGAAGCACTGAGAGACTGCCACACTGGAACCCTGAGAGACTGCCACACTGGAACACTGAGAGACTGCCACACTGAAATACTGAGAGGCTGCCACACTGCAATTCTGAGAGACAGCCACACTGGAACCCTGAGACACTGCCACACTGGAACACTGAGAGACTGCCACACTGGAGCATATAAGAGACTGCCACACTGAAACACTGAGAGGCTGCCACACTGGAACACTGAGACACTGCCACACTGGAACCCTGAGAGACTGCCCCACTGGAACACTGAGAGACCGTCACACTGCAGACCTGAGAGACTGCCACACTGGAACACTGAGACACTGCCACACTGGAACACTGAGAGGTTGCCACACTGGAATGCTGAGAGGCTGCCACACTGGAACACTGAGACACTGCCACACTGGAATGCTGACAGACTGCCACACTGAAACACTGAGACAGTGCCACACTGGACACACTGGAAATCTGAGAGACTGCCACACTGGAGCATATAAGAGACTGCCACACTGGAACACTGAGAGGCTTCCACACTGGAACACTGAGACACTGCCACACTGGAATCCTGAGAGAATGCCCCACTGGAACACTGAGAGACCGTCACACTGCAGACCTGAGAGACTGCCACACTGGAGCACTGGGAGACTGCCACACGGGGACACTGAGAGACTGCCACTCTGGAATGCTGTAAGACTGCCAAACTGGAACACTGAGAGACCGTCACACAGGAACACTGAGAGACTGCCATGCGGGAATGCTGAGAGACTGCCACACTGGAACGCTGAGAGACCATGACACTGCCACGCTGAGAGACCGTCACACTGCAAACCTGTGAGACTGCCACACTGCAGCACTGAGAGCCTGCCACACTGGAACACTGAGAGACTGCCACACTGGAACACTGAGAGACTGCCACACTGGAATGCTGAGAGACCATCACACTGTCACACTGAGAAACGGTCACACTGCAATGCTAAGAGACTGCCAGACTGAAGCACTGAGAGACTGCCACACTGGAACCCTGAGAGACTGCCACACTGGAACACTGAGAGACTGCCACACTGAAATACTGAGAGGCTGCCACACTGGAATTCTGAGAGACAGCCACACTGGAACCCTGAGACACTGCCACACTGGAACACTGAGAGACTGCCACACTGGAGCATATAAGAGACTGCCACACTGAAACACTGAGAGGCTGCCACACTGGAACACTGAGACACTGCCACACTGGAACACTGAGAGACTGCCCCACTGGAACACTGAGAGACCGTCACACTGCAGACCTGAGAGACTGCCACACTGGAACACTGAGACACTGCCACACTGGAACACTGAGAGGTTGCCACACTGGAATGCTGAGAGGCTGCCACACTGGAACACTGAGACACTGCCACAGTGGAATGCTGAGAGGTTGCCACACTGGAACACTGAGACACTGCCACACTGGAATACTGAGAGACTGCCACAGTGGAACACTGAGAGACTGCCACATTGGAACACTGAGAGATAGCCACACTGGAATGCTGAGAGACCATCACACTGTCACACTGAGAAACCGTCACACTGCAATGCTAAGAGACTGCCAGACTGAAGCACTGAGAGACTGCCACACTGGAACCCTGAGAGACTGCCACACTGAAACACTGAGAGACTGCCACACTGAAATACTGAGAGGCTGCCACACTGCAATTCTGAGAGACAGCCACACTGGAACCCTGAGACACTGCCACACTGGAACACTGAGAGACTGCCACACTGGAGCATATAAGAGACTGCCACACTGGAACACTGAGAGGCTTCCACACTGGAACACTGAGACACTGCCACACTGGAACCCTGAGAGACTGCCCCACTGGAACACTGAGAGACCGTCACACTGCAGACCTGAGAGACTGCCACACTGGAGCACTGGGAGACTGCCACACGGGAACACTGAGAGACTGCCACTCTGGAATGCTGTAAGACTGCCAAACTGGAACACTGAGAGACCGTCACACAGGAACACTGAGAAACTGCCACACTGGAATGCTGACAGACTGCCACACTGGAATGCTGAGAGGCTGCCATTCTGGAACGCTGACAGACAACCTCACTGGAACGCTGAGAGACTGCCAGACTGGAATGCTAACAGACTGCCATAGTGGAACACAGACACAGTGCCACACTGGAATTCTGAGAGACTGCCACAGTGGGACACTAAGAGACTACCACACTGGAACACTGAGTGACTGCCACATTGGAACACTGAGAGATAGCCACACTGGAATGCTGAGAGACCATCACACTGGAACGCTGAGAGGCTGTCACACTGGAATGCTGAGAGACTGCCACGTGGGAATGCTGAGAGACTGCCACACTGGAACACTGTGAGACAATCACACTGGAACACTGCGAGACTGCCACACTGGAATGCTGAGAGACCGCCACACAGGATTGCTGAGAGACTGCCACACTGGAATGCTGAGAGGCTGCCACACTGGAACACTGAGACACTGTCACACAGGAACACTAAGGGACTGCCACACTGGAACACGTGAGACGGCCACAGTGGAATGCTGAGAGACTAACCCACAGGAATACTGAGAGACTGCCATGCGGGAATGCTGAGAGACTGCCACACTGGAACGCTGAGAGACCATGACACTGCCATGCTGAGAGACCGTCACACTGCAAACCTGTGAGACTGCCACACTGCAGCACTGAGAGCCTGCCACACTGGAACACTGAGAGACTGCCACACTGGAACACTGAGAGTCTGCCACACTGGAATGCTGAGAGACCATCACACTGTCACACTGAGAAACCGTCACACTGCAATGCTAAGAGACTGCCAGACTGAAGCACTGAGAGACTGCCACACTGGAACCCTGAGAGACTGCCACACTGGAACACTGAGAGACTGCCACACTGAAATACTGAGAGGCTTCCACACTGCAATTCTGAGAGACAGCCACACTGGAACCCTGAGACACTGCCACACTGGAACACTGAGAGACTGCCACACTGGAGCATATAAGAGACTGCCACACTGAAACACTGAGAGGCTGCCACACTGGAACACTGAGACACTGCCACACGGGAACCCTGAGAGACTACCCCACTGGAACACTGAGAGACCGTCACACTGCAGACCTGAGAGACTGCCACACTGGAACACTGAGACACTGCCACACTGGAACACTGAGAGGTTGCCACACTGGAATGCTGAGAGGCTGCCACACTGGAACACTGAGACACTGCCACACTGGAATGCTGACAGACTGCCACACTGAAACACTGAGACAGTGCCACACTGGAATGCTGAGAGGTTGCCACACTGGAACACTGAGACACTGCCACACTGGAATACTGAGAGACTGCCACAGTGGAACACTGAGAGACTGCCACATTGGAACACTGAGAGATAGCCACACAGGAATGCTGAGAGACCATCACACTGTCACACTGAGAAACCGTCACACTGCAATGCTGAGAGACTGCCAGACTGAAGCACTAAGAGACTGCCACACTGGAACCCTGAGAGACTGCCACACTGACACACTGAGAGACTGCCAAACTGAAATACTGAGAGGCTGCCACACTGCAATTCTGAGAGACAGCCACACTGGAACCCTGAGACACTGCCACACTGGAACACTGAGAGACTGCCACACTGGAGCATATAAGAGACTGCCACACTGGAACACTGAGAGGCTTCCACACTGGAACACTGAGACACTGCCACACTGGAACCCTGAGAGACTGCCCCACTGGAACACTGAGAGACCGTCACACTGCAGACCTGAGAGGCTGCCACACTGGAGCACTGGGAGACTGCCACATGGGAACACTGAGAGACTGCCACTCTGGAATGCTGTAAGACTGCCAAACTGGAACACTGAGAGACCGTCACACAGGAACACTGAGAGACTGCCACACTGGAATGCTAACAGACTGCCATAGTGGAACACAGACACAGTGCCACACTGGAATTCTGAGAGACTGCCACAGTGGGAGACTAAGAGACTACCACACTGGAACACTGAGTGACTGCCACATTGGAACACTGAGAGATAGCCACACTGGAATGCTGAGAGACCATCACACTGGAACGCTGAGAGGCTGTCACACTGAAATGCTGAGAGACTGCCACGTGGGAATGCTGAGAGACTGCCACACTGGAACACTGTGAGACAATCACACTGGAACAATGCGAGACTGCCACACTGGAATGCTGAGAGACCGCCACACAGGATTGCTGAGAGACTGCCACACTGGAATGCTGAGAGGCTGCCACACTGGAACACTGAGACACTGTCACACAGGAACACTGAGGGACTGCCACACTGGAACACGTGAGACGGCCACAGTGGAATGCTGAGAGACTAACCCACAGGAATACTGAGAGACTGCCATGCGGGAATGCTGAGAGACTGCCACACTGGAACGCTGAGAGACCATGACACTGCCACGCTGAGAGACCGTCACACTGCAAACCTGAGAGACTGCCACACTGGAGCACTGAGAGGCTGCCACACTGGAACGCTGAGGCACTGCCACGCGGGAATGCTGAGGAGCTGCCACACTGGAATGCTGAAAGACTGCCACACTGGAACACTGATAGACTGTCACACTGGAATGCAGAGAGACCATCACACTGTCACGCTGCGAAACGGGAAAACTGCAATGCTGAGAGACTGCCACACTGGAACACTGAGAGACAGCCTCACTGGAACACTGAGAGACTGCCACACTGGAACACTGAGAGACTGCCACGCTGGAACACTGAGAGGTTGCCACACTGGAATGCTTAGAGGCTGCCACACTGGAACACTGAGACACTGCCATATTGGAATGCTGAGAGGCTGCCACACTGGAACACTGAGACACTGCCACACTAGAATGCTGACAGACTGCCACACTGAAACACTGAGACAGTGCCACACTGGAATGCTGAGAGGTTGCCACACTGGAACACTGAGACACTGCCACACTGGAATACTGAGAGACTGCCACAGTGGAACACTGAGAGACTGCCACACTGGAATGCTGAGAGACCATCACGCTGTCACACTGAGAAACCGTCACACTGCAATGCTGAGAGACTGCCAGACTGAAGCACTGAGAGACTGCCACACTGGATCCCTGAGAGACTGCCACACTGGAATTCTGAGAGACAGCCACACTGGAACCCTGAGACACTGCCACACTGGAACACTGAGAGACTGCCACATTGGAGCATATAAGAGACTGCCACACTGGAACACTGAGAGACTGCCACACTGGTATACTGAGAGACAGCCACACTGGAACCCTGAGACACTGCCACACTGGAACACTGAGAGACTGCCACACTGGAGCATATAAGAGACTGCCACACTGGAACACTGAGAGACTGCCACACTGGAATACTGAGAGGCTGCCACACTGGAATTCTGAGAGACAGCCACACTGGAACCCTGAGACACTGCCACACTGGAACACTGAGAGACTGCCACACTGGAGCATATAAGAGACTGCCACACTGGAACACTGAGAGACTGCCACACTGGAACACTGAGAGGCTTCCACACTGGAACACTGAGACACTGCCACACTGGAATGCTGAGAGACTGCCACACTGTCACACTGAGAAACCGTCACACTGCAATGCTGAGAGACAGCCAGACTGAAGCACTGAGAGACTGCCACACTGGAACCCTGAGAGACTGCCACACTGGAATTCTGAGAGACAGCCACACTGGAACCCTGAGACACTGCCACACTGGAACACTGAGAGACTGCCACACTGGAGCATATAAGAGACTGCCACACTGGAACACTGAGAGACTGCCACACTGGAATACTGAGAGACAGCCACACTGGAACCCTGAGACACTGCCACACTGGAACACTGAGAGACTGCCACACTGGAGCATATAAGAGACTGCCACACTGGAATACTGAGAGACTGCCACACTGGAATACCGAGAGGCTGCCACACTGGAATTCTGAGAGACAGCCACACTGGAACCCTGAGACACTGCCACACTGGAACACTGAGAGACTGCCACACTGGAGCATATAAGAGACTGCCACACTGGAACACTGAGAGTCTGCCACACTTGAACACTGAGAGGCATCCACACTGGAACACTGCGACACTGCCACACTGGAATGCTGAGAGACTGCCACACTGGAACCCTGAGAGACGGCCACACTGGACCACTGAGAGACCGTCACACTGCAAACCTGAGAGACTGCCACACTGGAGCACTGGGAGACTGCCACACTGGAACACTGAGAGACTGCCACTCTGGAATGCTGTAAGACTGCCAAACGGGAACACTGAGAGACCGTCACACTGGAACACTGAGAAACTGCCACACTGGAATGCTGACAGACTGCCACACTGGAATGCTGAGAGGCTTCCATTCTGGAACGCTGACAGACGACCTCACTGGAAAGCTGAGAGACTGCCACAAAGGAATACTGAGAGGCTGCCACACTGGAATTCTGAGAGACAGCCACACTGGAACCCTGAGACACTGCCACACTGGAACACTGAGAGACTGCCACACTGGAACACTGAGAGGCTTCCACACTGGAACACTGAGAGACTGCCACACTGGAATGCTGAGAGACTGCCACACTGGAACACTGAGAGACTGCCACTCTGGAATGCTGTAAGACTGCCAAACGGGAACACTGAGAGACCGTCACACTGGAACACTGAGAAACTGCCACACTGGAATGCTGACAGACTGCCACACTGGAATGCTGAGAGGCTTCCATTCTGGAACGCTGACAGACGACCTCACTGGAAAGCTGAGAGACTGCCACAAAGGAATACTGAGAGGCTGCCACACTGGAATTCTGAGAGACAGCCACACTGGAACCCTGAGACACTGCCACACTGGAACACTGAGAGACTGCCACACTGGAACACTGAGAGGCTTCCACACTGGAACACTGAGAGACTGCCACACTGGAATGCTGAGAGACTGCCACACTGGAACACTGAGAGACTGCCACACTGGAACCCTGAGAGACTGCCCCACTGGGACACTGAGAGACCGTCACACTGCAAACCTGAGAGACTGCCACACTGGCGTACTGGGAAACTGCCACACTGGAACACTGAGAGACTGCCACTCTGGAATGCTGTAAGACTGCCAAACTGGAACACTGAGAGACCGTCACACTGGAGCATATAAGAGACTGCCACACTGGAACACTGAGAGACTGGCACACTGGAACACTGAGAGGCTTCCACACTGGAACACTGAGAGACTGCCACACTGGAATGCTGAGAGACTGCCACACTGGATCACTGAGAGACTGCCACACTGGAAACCTGAGAGACTGCCCCACTGGAACAGTGAGATACCGTCACACTGCAGACCTGAGAGACTGCCACACTTGCGTACTGGGAAACTGCCACACTGGAACACTGAGAGACTGCCACTCTGGAATGCTGTAAGACTGCCAACCTGGAACACTGAGAGACCGTCACACTGGAACACTGAGAAACTGCCACACTGGAATGCTGACAGACTGCCACACTGGAATACTGAGAGGCTGCCATTCTGGAACACTGCAGACGACCTCACTGGAACACTGAGAGACTGCCACACTGGAATACTGAGAGACCATCACACTGTCACACTGAGAAACCGTCACACTGCAATGCTGAGAGACTGCCAGACTGAAGCACTGGGAGACTGCCACACTGGAACCCTGAGAGACTGCCACACTGGAACACTGAGAGACTGCCACACTGGAATACTGAGAGGCTGCCACACTGGAATTCTGAGAGACAGCCACACTGGAACCCTGAGACACTGCCACACTGGAACACTGAGAGACTGCCACACTGGAGCATATAAGAGACTGCCACACTGGAACACTGAGAGACTGCCACACTGGAACACTGAGAGGCTTCCACACTGGAACACTGAGACACTGCCACACTGGAATGCTGAGAGACTGCCACACTGGACCCCTGAGAGACGGCCACACTGGACCACTGAGAGACCGTCACACTGCAAACCTGAGAGACTGCCACACTGGCGTACTGGGAGACTGCCACACTGGAACACTGAGAGACTGCCACTCTGGAATGCTGTAAGACTGCCAAACGGGAACACTGAGAGACCGTCACACTGGAACACTGAGAAACTGCCACACTGGAATGCTGACAGCCTGCCACACTGGAATGCTGAGAGGCTGCCATTCTGGAACGCTGACAGACGACCTCACTGGAACACTGAGAGACTGCCAGACTGGAATGCTGACAGACTGCCATAGTGGAACACAGACACAGTGCCACACTGGAATTCTGAGAGACTGCCACAGTGGGACACTAAGAGACTACCACACTGGAACACTGAGTGACTGCCACATTGGAACACTGAGAGATAGCCACACTGGAATGCTGAGAGACCACCACACTGGAATGCTGAGAGACTGCCACGTGGGAATGCTGAGAGACTGCCACACTGGAACACTGTGAGACAATCACACTGGAACACTGCGAGACTGCCACACTGGAATGCTGAGAGACCGCCACATAGGATTGCTGAGAGACTGCCACACTGGAATGCTGAGAGGCTGCCACACTGGAACACTGAGACACTGCCACACTGGAATGCTGAGAGGCTGCCACACTGGAACACTGAGACACTGCCACACAGGAACACTGAGGGACTGCCACACTGGAACACTGTGAGACGGCCACAGTGGAATGCTGAGAGACTAACCCACAGGAACACTGAGAGACTGCCACGCGGGAATGCTGAGAGACTGCCACACTGGAACGCTGAGAGACCATGACACTGCCACGCTGAGACACCGTCACACTGCAAACCTGTGAGACTGCCACACTGCAGCACTGAGAGCCTGCCACACTGGAACACTGAGAGACTGCCACACTGGAACACTGAGAGACTGCCACACTGGAACACTCAGAGACTGCCACACTGGAACACTCACAGACTGCAACACTGGAACACTGAGACGCTGCCACACTGGAGCACTCAGAGACTGCCACACTGGAACACTGAGACACTGTCACACTGGAATGCTGAGAGACTGCCACACTGAAACACTGAGACAGTGCCACACTGGAAAGCTCAGAGTCTGCCACACTGGAATTCTGAGACACTGCCACACTGGAATGCTGAGAGACTGACACACAGAAACACTGAGACAGTGCCACACTGGAACACTGAGAGACTGCCAGACTGGAACACTGAGAGACTGCCACACTGGAACACTGAGAGGTTGCCACACTGGAATGCTGAGAGGCTGCCACACTGGAACAGTGAGACACTGCCATATTGGAATACTGACAGACTGCCACAGTGGAACACTGAGAGACATCACACTGGAACACTGAGACACTGCCACACTGGAATGCTGACAGACTGCCACACTGAAACACTGAGACAGGGCCACACTGGAATGCTGAGAGGTTGCCATACTGGAACACTGAGACACTGCCACAGTGGAACACTGAGAGACTGCCACATTGGAACACTGAGAGACTGCCACACTGGAATGCTGAGAAACCATCACACTGTCACACTGAGAAACCGTCACACTGCAATGCTGAGAGACTGCCAGACTGAAGCACTGAGAGACTGCCACACTGGAACCCTGAGAGACTGCCACACTGGAACACTGAGAGACTGCCACACTGGAATACTGAGAGGCTGCCACACTGGAATTCTGAGAGACAGCCACACTGGAACACTGAGACACTGCCACACTGGAACACTCAGAGACTGCCACACTGGAACACTGAGACACTGCCACACTGGAATGCTGAGAGACTGCCACACTGAAACAGTGCCACACTGGAACGCTGAGAGGCTGCCACTTTGGAACACTGAGACACTGCCACACTGTAATGCTGAGAGACTGGCACACTGGAACACTGAGAGACTGCCACACTGGAACACTGAGAGGTTGCCACACTGGAATGCTGAGAGGCTGCCACACTGAAACACTGAGACAGTGCCACACTGGAACGCTGAGAGGCTGCCACTTTGGAACACTGAGACACTGCCACACTGTAATGCTGAGGGACTGCCACACTGGAACACTGTGAGACAGCCTCACTGGAACACTGAGAGACTGCCAGACTGGAACACTGAGAGACTGCCACACTGGAACACTGAGAGGTTGCCACACTGGAATGCTGAGAGGCTGCCACACTGGAACAGTGAGACACTGCCATATTGGAATGCTGAGAGACTGCCACAGTGGAACACTGAGAGACATCACACTGGAACACTGAGACACTGCCACACTGGAATGCTGACAGACTGCCACACTGAAACACTGAGACAGGGCCACACTGGAATGCTGAGAGGTTGGCATACTGGAACACTGAGAGACTGCCACACTGGAACACTGAGAGACTGCCACATTGGAACACTGAGAGACTGCCACACTGGAATGCTGAGAAACCATCACACTGTCACACTGAGAAACCGTCACACTGCAATGCTGAGAGACTGCCAGACTGAAGCACTGAGAGACTGCCACACTGGAACCCTGAGAGACTGCCACACTGGAACACTGAGAGACTGCCACACTGGAATACTGAGAGGCTGCCACACTGGAATTCTGAGAGACAGCCACACTGGAACACTGAGACACTGCCACACTGGAACACTCAGAGACTGCCACACTGGAACACTGAGACACTGCCACACTGGAATGCTGAGAGACTGCCACACTGAAACACTGAGACAGTGCCACACTGGAACGCTGAGAGGCTGCCACTTTGGAACACTGAGACACTGCCACACTGTAATGCTGAGGGACTGCCAAAGTGGAACACTGATAGACTGTCACACTGGAATGCAGAGAGACCATCACACTGTCACGCTGCGAAACAGTAACACTGCAATGCTGAGAGACTGCCACACTGGAACACTGAGAGACAGCCTCACTGGAACACTGAGAGACTGCCAGACTGGAACACTGAGACAGTGCCACACTGGAACGCTGAGAGGCTGCCACTTTGGAACACTGAGACACTGCCACACTGTAATGCTGAGAGGCTGCCACACTGGAACACCGAGACACTGCCACACTGTAATGCTGAGGGTCTGCCAAAGTGGTACACTGAGAGACTGCCACATTGGAACACTGAGAGACTGCAACACTAGAATGCTGAGAGACCATCACACTGTCATACTGAGAAACCATCATACTGCAATGCTGAGAGACTGCACACTGGAACACTGAGAGACTGCCACACTGGAACACTGAGAGACTGCCACACTGGAATACTGAGAGGCTGTCACACTGGAGTTCTGAGAATACAGCCACACTGGAACGCTGAGACACTGCCACACTGGAACACTGAGAGACTGCCACACTGGAATGCTGAGAGGCTGCCACACCGGAACACTGAGACACTGCCACACTGGAATGCTGAGAGACTGCCACACTGGAACCCTGAGAGACCATCACACTGGAGCACTGAGACACTGCCACACTGGAATGCTGAGAGACTGCCAGACTGGAACACTAAGAGACTGCCACACTGGAAAGCTGAGAGACCATCACACTGTCACACTGAGAAACCGTCACACTGCAATGATGAGTGACTGACACACTGGAACACTGAGAGGCTGCCACACTGGAACGCTGAGGCAGTGCCACGCGCGAATGCTGAGGAGCTGCCACACTGGAATGCTGAAAGACTGCCACTCTAGAACACTGAGAGACTGCCACACTGGAATACTGAGAGGAAGCCACACTGCAATTCTGAGAGACAGCCACACTGGAATCCAGAGACACTGCCACACTAGAACACTGAGAGACTGCCACACTGGAATGCTGAGAGACTGCCACACTGGAACACTGAGAGACTGCCACAATGGAACACTGAGAGGCTTCCACACTGGAATACTGAGACACTGAAAGACTGCCCCACTGGAACACTGAGAGACCGTCACACTGCAAACCTGAGAGACTGCCACACTGGCGCACTGGGAGACTGCCACACTGGAACACTGAGAGACTGCCACTCTGGAATGCTGTAAGACTGCCAAACTGGAACACTGAGAGACCGTCACACTGGAACACTGAGAAACTGCCACACTGGAATGCTGACAGACTGCCACACTGGAATGCTGAGAGGCTGTCATTCTGGAACGCTGACAGACGACATCACTGGAACGCTGAGAGACTGCCAGACTGGAATGCTGACATACTGCCATAGTGGAACACAGACACAGTGCCACACTGGAATTCTGAGAGACTGCCACAGTGGGAGACTAAGAGACTACCACACTGGAACACTGAGTGACTGCCACATTGGAACACTGAGAGATAGCCACACTGGAATGCTGAGAGACCGCCACACTGGAATGCTGAGAGACTGCCACGTGGGAATGCTGAGAGACTGCCACACTGGAACACTGTGAGACAATCACACTGGAACACTGCGAGACTGCCACACTGGAATGCTGGGAGACCGACACACAGGATTGCTGAGAGACTGCCACACTGGAATGCTGAGAGGCCGCCACACTGGAATACTGAGACACTGCCACACTGGAATGCTGAGAGGCTGCCACACTGGAACACTGAGACACTGCCACACCGGAACACTGAGGGACTGCCACACTGGAACACTGTGAGACGGCCACAGTGGAATGCTGAGAGACTAATCCACAGGAACACTGAGAGACTGCCACGCGGGAATGCTGAGAGACTGCCACACTGGAACGCTGAGAGACCATGACACTGCCACGCTGAGAGACCGTCACACTGCAAACCTGTGAGACTGCCACACTGCAGCACTGAGAGCCTGCCACACTGGAACACTGAGAGACTGCACACTGGAACACTGAGAGACTGCCACACTGGAACACTCAGAGACTGCCACACTGGAACACTGAGAGACTGCCACACTGGAACACTCAGAGACTGCCACACTGGAACACTGAGACACTGCCACACTGGAATGCTGAGATACTGCCACACTGAAACACTGAGACAGTGCCACACTGGAACGCTGAGAGGCTGCCACTTTGGAACACTGAGACACTGCCACACTGTAATGCTGAGGGACTGCCAAAGTGGAACACTGATAGACTGTCACACTGGAATGCAGAGAGACCATCACACTGTCACGCTGCGAAACAGTAACACTGCAATGCTGAGAGACTGCCAGACTGGAACACTGAGAGACAGCCTCACTGGAACACTGAGGGACTGCCAGACTGGAACACTGAGAGACTGCCACACTGGAACACTGAGAGGTTGCCACACTGGAACAGTGAGACACTGCCATATTGGAATGCTGAGAGACTGCCACACTGGAACACTGAGACACTGCCACACTGGAATGCTGACAGACTGCCACACTGAAACACTGAGACAGGGCCACACTGGAATGCTGAGAGGTTGGCATACTGGAACACTGAGACACTGCCACAGTGGAACACTGAGAGACTGCCACATTGGAACACTGAGAGACTGCCACACTGGAATGCTGAGAGACCATCACACTGTCACACTGAGAAACCGTCACACTGCAATGCTGAGAGACTGCCAGACTGAAGCACTGAGAGATTGCCACACTGGAACCCTGAGAGACTGCCACACTGGAACACTGAGAGACTGCCACACTGGAATACTGAGAGGCTGCCACACTGGAATTCTGAGAGACAGCCACACTGGAACACTGAGACACTGCCACACTGGAACACTCAGAGACTGCCACACTGGAACACTGAGACACTGCCACACTGGAATGCTGAGAGACTGCCACACTGAAACACTGAGACAGTGCCACACTGGAACGCTGAGAGGCTGCCACTTTGGAACACTGAGACACTGCCACACTGTAATGCTGAGGGACTGCCAAAGTGGAACACTGATAGACTGTCACACTGGAATGCAGAGAGACCATCACACTGTCACGCTGCGAAACAGTAACACTGCAATGCTGAGAGACTGCCACACTGGAACACTGAGACAGGGCCACACTGGAATGCTGAGAGGTTTGCATACTGGAACACTGAGACACTGCCACAGTGGAACACTGAGAGACTGCCACATTGGAACACTGAGAGACTGCCACACTGGAATGCTGAGAGACCATCACACTGTCACACTGAGAAACCGTCACACTGCAATGCTGAGAGACTGCCAGACTGAAGCACTGAGAGACTGCCACACTGGAACCCTGAGAGACTGCCACACTGGAACACTGAGAGACTGCCACACTGGAATACTGAGAGCTGCCACACTGGAATTCTGAGAGACAGCCACACTGGAACCCTGAGACACTGCCACACTGGAACACTGAGAGACTACCACACTGGAGCATATAAGAGACTGCCACACTGGAACACTGAGAGACTGCCACACTGGAACACTGAGAGGCTTCCACACTGGAACACTGAGACACTGCCACACTGGAATGCTGAGAGACTGCCACACTGGAACCCTGAGAGACGGCCACACTGGACCACTGAGAGACCGTCACACTGCAAACCTGAGAGACTGCCACACTGGAGCACTGGGAGACTGCCACACTGGAACACTGAGAGACTGCCACTCTGGAATGCTGTAAGACTGCCAAACTGGAACACTGAGAGACCGTCACACTGGAACACTGAGAAACTGCAACACTGGAATTCTGACAGACTGCCACACTGGAATGCTGAGAGGCTGCCATTCTGGAATGCTGACAGACGACCTCACTGGAACGCTGAGAGACTGCCAGACTGGAATGTTGACAGACTGCCACAGTCGAACACCGACAGAGTTCCCTCAATGGAATGCTGAGAGACTGCCATAGTGGGACACTGAGAGACTACCACACTGGAACACTGAGTGCCTGCCACATTGGAACACTGAGAGATAGCCGCACAGGAATGCTGAGAGACCATCACACTGGAACGCTGAGAGGCCGTCACACTGGAATGCTGAGAGACTGCCACGTGGGAATGCTGAGAGACTGCCACACTTGGAACACTGTGAGACAATCACACTGGAACACTGCGAGACTGCAACACTGGAATGCTGAGAGACTGCCACACAGGATTGCTGAGAGACTGCCACACTGGAATGCTGAGAGGCCGCCACACTGGAACACTGAGACACTGCCACACTGGAATGCTGAGAGGCTGCCACACTGGAACACTGAGACACTGCCACACAGGAACACTGAGGGACTGCCACACTGGAACACTGTGAGACGGCCACAGTGGAATGCTGAGAGACTAACCCACTGGAACACTGAGAGACTGCCACGCGGGAATGCTGAGGGACTGCAACACTGGAACGCTGAGAGACCATCACACTGCCACGCTGAGAGACCGTCACACTGCAAACCTGTGAGACTGCCACACTGCAGCACTGAGAGCCTGCCACACTGGAACACTGAGAGACTGCCACACTGGAACACTGAGAGACTGCAACACTGGAACACTGAGACACTGCCACAGTGGAGTGCTGAGAGACAGCCACATTGGAACACTGAGAGACTGCCACACTGAAACACTGAGAGACCATCACACTGGACATCCGAGACACTGCCACGCTGGAATTCTGAGAGACTGACACGTTGGAACACTAAGAGACTGTCACACTGGAACACTGAGAGACTGACACGTTGGAATGCTGAGAGACTAACCCACAGGAACACTGAGAGACTGCCACGCGGGAATGCTGAGAGACTGCCACACTGGAACGCTGAGAGACCATGACACTGCCACGCTGAGAGACCGTCACACTGCAAACCTGTGAGACTGCCACACTGCAGCACTGAGAGCCTGCCACACTGGAACACTGAGAGACTGCCACACTGGAACACTGAGAGACTGCCACACTGGAACACTCAGAGACTGCCACACTGGAACACTGAGAGACTGCCACACTGGAACACTCAGAGACTGCCACACTGGAACACTGAGACACTGCCACACTGGAATGCTGAGAGACTGCCACACTGAAACACTGAGACAGTGCCACACTGGAACGCTGAGAGGCTGCCACTTTGGAACACTGAGACACTGCCACACTGTAATGCTGAGGGACTGCCAAAGTGGAACACTGATAGACTGTCACACTGGAATGCAGAGAGACCATCACACTGTCACGCTGCGAAACAGTAACACTGCAATGCTGAGAGACTGCCAGACTGGAACACTGAGAGACAGCCTCACTGGAACACTGAGAGACTGCCAGACTGGAACACTGAGAGACTGCCACACTGGAACACTGAGAGGTTGCCACACTGGAATGCTGAGAGGCTGCCACACTGGAACAGTGAGACACTGCCATATTGGAATGCTGAGAGACTGCCACAGTGGAACACTGAGAGACATCACACTGGAACACTGAGACACTGCCACACTGGAATGCTGACAGATTGCCACACTGAAACACTGAGACAGGGCCACACTGGAATGCTGAGAGGTTGGCATACTGGAACACTGAGACACTGCCACAGTGGAACACTGAGAGACTGCCACATTGGAACACTGAGAGACTGCCACACTGGAATGCTGAGAGACCATCACACTGTCACACTGAGAAACCGTCACACTGCAATGCTGAGAGACTGCCAGACTGAAGCACTGAGAGACTGCCACACTGGAACCCTGAGAGACTGCCACACTGGAACGCTGAGGCAGTGCCACGCGCGAATGCTGAGGAGCTGCCACACTGGAATGCTGAAAGACTGCCACTCTAGAACACTGAGAGACTGCCACACTGGAATACTGAGACACTGCCACACTAGAACACTGAGAGACTGCCACACTGGAATGCTGAGAGACTGCCACACTGGAACACTGAGAGACTGCCACAATGGAACACTGAGAGGCTTCCACACTGGAATACTGAGACACTGCCACACTGGAACCCTGAGAGACTGCCCCACTGGAACACTGAGAGACCGTCACACTGCAAACCTGAGAGACTGCCACACTGGCGCACTGGGAGACTGCCACACTGGAACACTGAGAGACTGCCACTCTGGAATGCTGTAAGACTGCCAAACTGGAACACTGAGAGACCGTCACACTGGAACACTGAGAAACTGCCACACTGGAATGCTGACAGACTGCCACACTGGAATGCTGAGAGGCTGTCATTCTGGAACGCTGACAGACGACCTCACTGGAACGCTGAGAGACTGCCAGACTGGAATGCTGACATACTGCCATAGTGGAACACAGACACAGTGCCACACTGGAATTCTGAGAGACTTCCACAGTGGGAGACTAAGAGACTACCACACTGGAACACTGAGTGACTGCCACATTGGAACACTGAGAGATAGCCACACTGGAATGCTGAGAGACCGCCACACTGGAATGCTGAGAGACTGCCACGTGGGAATGCTGAGAGACTGCCACACTGGAACACTGTGAGACAATCACACTGGAACACTGCGAGACTGCCACACTGGAATGCTGGGAGACCGCCACACAGGATTGCTGAGAGACTGCCACACTGGAATGCTGAGAGGCCGCCACACTGGAACACTGAGACACTGCCACACTGGAATGCTGAGAGGCTGCCACACTGGAACACTGAGACACTGCCACACCGGAACACTGAGGGACTGCCACACTGGAACACTGTGAGACGGCCACAGTAGAATGCTGAGAGACTAACCCACAGGAACACTGAGAGACTGCCACGCGGGAATGCTGAGAGACTGCAACACTGGAATGCTGAGAGACCATCACACTGCCACGTTGAGAGACCGTCACACTGCAAACCTGTGAGACTGCCACACTGCAGCACTGAGAGCCTGCCACACTGGAACACTTAGAGACTGCCACACTGGAACACTCAGAGACTGCCACACTGGAACACTGAGAGACTGCCACACTGGAACACTCAGAGACTGCCACACTGGAACACTGAGACACTGCCACACTGGAATGCTGAGAGACTGCCACACTGAAACACTGAGACAGTGCCACACTGGAACGCTGAGAGGCTGCCACTTTGGATCACTGAGACACTGCCACACTGTAATGCTGAGGGACTGCCAAAGTGGAACACTGATAGACTGTCACACTGGAATGCAGAGAGACCATCACACTGTCACGCTGCGAAACAGTAACACTGCAATGCTGAGAGACTGCCACACTGGAACACTGAGACAGGGCCACACTGGAACACTGAGAGACTGCCAGACTGGAACACTGAGAGACTGCCACAGTGGAACACTGAGAGGTTGCCACATTGGAACACTGAGAGACTGCCACACTGGAATGCTGAGAGACCATCACACTGTCACACTGAGAAACCGTCACACTGCAATGCTGAGAGACTGCCAGACTGAAGCACTGAGAGACTGCCACACTGGAACCCTGAGAGACTGCCACACTGGAACACTGAGAGACTGCCACACTGGAATACTGAGAGGCTGCCACACTGGAATTCTGAGAGACAGCCACACTGGAACCCTGAGACACTGCCACACTGGAACACTGAGAGACTACCACACTGGAGCATATAAGAGACTGCCACACTGGAACACTGAGAGACTGCCACACTGGAACACTGAGAGGCTTCCACACTGGAACACTGAGACACTGCCACACTGGAATGCTGAGAGACTGCCACACTGGAACCCTGAGAGACGGCCACACTGGACCACTGAGAGACCGTCACACTGCAAACCTGAGAGACTGCCACACTGGAGCACTGGGAGACTGCCACACTGGAACACTGAGAGACTGCCACTCTGGAATGCTGTAAGACTGCCAAACTGGAACACTGAGAGACCGTCACACTGGAACACTGAGAAACTGCAACACTGGAATTCTGACAGACTGCCACACTGGAATGCTGAGAGGCTGCCATTCTGGAATGCTGACAGACGACCTCACTGGAACGCTGAGAGACTGCCAGACTGGAATGTTGACAGACTGCCACAGTCGAACACCGACAGAGTTCCCTCAATGGAATGCTGAGAGACTGCCATAGTGGGACACTGAGAGACTACCACACTGGAACACTGAGTGCCTGCCACATTGGAACACTGAGAGATAGCCGCACAGGAATGCTGAGAGACCATCACACTGGAACGCTGAGAGGCCGTCACACTGGAATGCTGAGAGACTGCCACGTGGGAATGCTGAGAGACTGCCACACTTGGAACACTGTGAGACAATCACACTGGAACACTGCGAGACTGCAACACTGGAATGCTGAGAGACTGCCACACAGGATTGCTGAGAGACTGCCACACTGGAATGCTGAGAGGCCGCCACACTGGAACACTGAGACACTGCCACACTGGAATGCTGAGAGGCTGCCACACTGGAACACTGAGACACTGCCACCCAGGAACACTGAGGGACTGCCACACTGGAACACTGTGAGACGGCCACAGTGGAATGCTGAGAGACTAACCCACTGGAACACTGAGAGACTGCCACGCGGGAATGCTGAGGGACTGCAACACTGGAACGCTGAGAGACCATCACACTGCCACGCTGAGAGACCGTCACACTGCAAACCTGTGAGACTGCCACACTGCAGCACTGAGAGCCTGCCACACTGGAACACTGAGAGACTGCCACACTGGAACACTGAGAGACTGCAACACTGGAACACTGAGACACTGCCACAGTGGAGTGCTGAGAGACAGCCACATTGGAACACTGAGAGACTGCCACACTGAAACACTGAGAGACCATCACACTGGACATCCGAGACACTGCCACGCTGGAATTCTGAGAGACTGACACGTTGGAACACTAAGAGACTGTCACACTGGAACACTGAGAGACTGACACGTTGGAATGCTGAGAGACTAACCCACAGGAACACTGAGAGACTGCCACGCGGGAATGCTGAGAGACTGCCACACTGGAACGCTGAGAGACCATGACACTGCCACGCTGAGAGACCGTCACACTGCAAACCTGTGAGACTGCCACACTGCAGCACTGAGAGCCTGCCACACTGGAACACTGAGAGACTGCCACACTGGAACACTGAGAGACTGCCACACTGGAACACTCAGAGACTGCCACACTGGAACACTGAGAGACTGCCACACTGGAACACTCAGAGACTGCCACACTGGAACACTGAGACACTGCCACACTGGAATGCTGAGAGACTGCCACACTGAAACACTGAGACAGTGCCACACTGGAACGCTGAGAGGCTGCCACTTTGGAACACTGAGACACTGCCACACTGTAATGCTGAGGGACTGCCAAAGTGGAACACTGATAGACTGTCACACTGGAATGCAGAGAGACCATCACACTGTCACGCTGCGAAACAGTAACACTGCAATGCTGAGAGACTGCCAGACTGGAACACTGAGAGACAGCCTCACTGGAACACTGAGAGACTGCCAGACTGGAACACTGAGAGACTGCCACACTGGAACACTGAGAGGTTGCCACACTGGAATGCTGAGAGGCTGCCACACTGGAACAGTGAGACACTGCCATATTGGAATGCTGAGAGACTGCCACAGTGGAACACTGAGAGACATCACACTGGAACACTGAGACACTGCCACACTGGAATGCTGACAGACTGCCACACTGAAACACTGAGACAGGGCCACACTGGAATGCTGAGAGGTTGGCATACTGGAACACTGAGACACTGCCACAGTGGAACACTGAGAGACTGCCACATTGGAACACTGAGAGACTGCCACACTGGAATGCTGAGAGACCATCACACTGTCACACTGAGAAACCGTCACACTGCAATGCTGAGAGACTGCCAGACTGAAGCACTAAGAGACTGCCACACTGGAACCCTGAGAGACTGCCACACTGGAACGCTGAGGCAGTGCCACGCGCGAATGCTGAGGAGCTGCCACACTGGAATGCTGAAAGACTGCCACTCTAGAACACTGAGAGACTGCCACACTGGAATACTGAGAGGCTGCCACACTGCAATTCTGAGAGACAGCCACACTGGAATCCTGAGACACTGCCACACTAGAACACTGAGAGACTGCCACACTGGAATGCTGAGAGACTGCCACACTGGAACACTGAGAGACTGCCACAATGGAACACTGAGAGGCTTCCACACTGGAATACTGAGACACTGCCACACTGGAACCCTGAGAGACTGCCCCACTGGAACACTGAGAGACCGTCACACTGCAAACCTGAGAGACTGCCACACTGGCGCACTGGGAGACTGCCACACTGGAACACTGAGAGACTGCCACTCTGGAATGCTGTAAGACTGCCAAACTGGAACACTGAGAGACCGTCACACTGGAACACTGAGAAACTGCCACACTGGAATGCTGACAGACTGCCACACTGGAATGCTGAGAGGCTGTCATTCTGGAACGCTGACAGACGACCTCACTGGAACGCTGAGAGACTGCCAGACTGGAATGCTGACATACTGCCATAGTGGAACACAGACACAGTGCCACACTGGAATTCTGAGAGACTGCCACAGTGGGAGACTAAGAGACTACCACACTGGAACACTGAGTGACTGCCACATTGGAACACTGAGAGATAGCCACACTGGAATGCTGAGAGACCGCCACACTGGAATGCTGAGAGACTGCCACGTGGGAATGCTGAGAGACTGCCACACTGGAACACTGTGAGACAATCACACTGGAACACTGCGAGACTGCCACACTGGAATGCTGGGAGACCGCCACACAGGATTGCTGAGAGACTGCCACACTGGAATGCTGAGAGGCCGCCACACTGGAACACTGAGACACTGCCACACTGGAATGCTGAGAGGCTGCCACACTGGAACACTGAGACACTGCCACACCGGAACACTGAGGGACTGCCACACTGGAACACTGTGAGACGGCCACAGTAGAATGCTGAGAGACTAACCCACAGGAACACTGAGAGACTGCCACGCGGGAATGCTGAGAGACTGCAACACTGGAATGCTGAGAGACCATCACACTGCCACGTTGAGAGACCGTCACACTGCAAACCTGTGAGACTGCCACACTGCAGCACTGAGAGCCTGCCACACTGGAACACTTAGAGACTGCCACACTGGAACACTCAGAGACTGCCACACTGGAACACTGAGAGACTGCCACACTGGAACACTCAGAGACTGCCACACTGGAACACTGAGACACTGCCACACTGGAATGCTGAGAGACTGCCACACTGAAACACTGAGACAGTGCCACACTGGAACGCTGAGAGGCTGCCACTTTGGATCACTGAGACACTGCCACACTGTAATGCTGAGGGACTGCCAAAGTGGAACACTGATAGACTGTCACACTGGAATGCAGAGAGACCATCACACTGTCACGCTGCGAAACAGTAACACTGCAATACTGAGAGACTGCCACACTGGAACACTGAGACAGGGCCACACTGGAACACTGAGAGACTGCCAGACTGGAACACTGAGAGACTGCCACAGTGGAACACTGAGAGGTTGCCACATTGGAACACTGAGAGACTGCCACACTGGAATGCTGAGAGACCATCACACTGTCACACTGAGAAACCGTCACACTGCAATGCTGAGAGACTGCCAGACTGAAGCACTGAGAGACTGCCACACTGGAACCCTGAGAGACTGCCACACTGGAACACTGAGAGACTGCCACACTGGAATACTGAGAGGCTGCCACACTGGAATTCTGAGAGACAGCCACACTGGAACCCTGAGACACTGCCACACTGGAACACTGAGAGACTACCACACTGGAGCATATAAGAGACTGTCACACTGGAACACTGAGAGACTGCCACACTGGAACACTGAGAGGCTTCCACACTGGAACACTGAGACACTGCCACACTGGAACACTGTGAGACGGCCACAGTGGAACCCTGAGAGACGGCCACACTGGACCACTGAGAGACCGTCACACTGCAAACCTGAGAGACTGCCACACTGGAGCACTGGGAGACTGCCACACTGGAACACTGAGAGACTGCCACTCTGGAATGCTGTAAGACTGCCAAACTGGAACACTGAGAGACCGTCACACTGGAACACTGAGAAACTGCAACACTGGAATTCTGACAGACTGCCACACTGGAATGCTGAGAGGCTGCCATTCTGGAATGCTGACAGACGACCTCACTGGAACGCTGAGAGACTGCCAGACTGGAATGTTGACAGACTGCCTCAGTCGAACACAGACACAGTTCCCTCAATGGAATGCTGAGAGACTGCCATAGTGGGACACTGAGAGACTACCACACTGGAACACTGAGTGCCTGCCACATTGGAACACTGAGAGATAGCCGCACAGGAATGCTGAGAGACCATCACACTGGAACGCTGAGAGGCCGTCACACTGGAATGCTGAGAGACTGCCACGTGGGAATGCTGAGAGACTGCCACACTGGAACACTGTGAGACAATCACACTGGAACACTGCGAGACTGCAACACTGGAATGCTGAGAGACTGCCACACAGGATTGCTGAGAGACTGCCACACTGGAATGCTGAGAGGCCGCCACACTGGAACACTGAGACACTGCCACACTGGAATGCTGAGAGGCTGCCACACTGGAACACTGAGACACTGCCACACAGGAACACTGAGGGACTGCCACACTGGAACACTGTGAGACGGCCACAGTGGAATGCTGAGAGACTAACCCACTGGAACACTGAGAGACTGCCACGCGGGAATGCTGAGGGACTGCAACACTGGAACGCTGAGAGACCATCACACTGCCACGCTGAGAGACCGTCACACTGCAAACCTGTGAGACTGCCACACTGCAGCACTGAGAGCCTGCCACACTGGAACACTGAGAGACTGCCACACTGGAACACTGAGAGACTGCAACACTGGAACACTGAGACACTGCCACAGTGGAGTGCTGAGAGACAGCCACATTGGAACACTGAGAGACTGCCACACTGAAACACTGAGAGACCATCACACTGGACATCCGAGACACTGCCACGCTGGAATTCTGAGAGACTGACACGTTGGAACACTAAGAGACTGTCACACTGAAACACTGAGAGGCTGACACATTGGAACACTAAGAGACTGTCACACTGGAACACTGAGAGACTGCCACACTGGAACACTCAGAGACTGCCACATTGGAACACTGAGACACTGCCACACTGGAACACTCAGAGACTGCCA
Source organism: Chiloscyllium plagiosum (assembly GCF_037043375.1). Taxonomy (NCBI): domain Eukaryota; kingdom Metazoa; phylum Chordata; class Chondrichthyes; order Orectolobiformes; family Hemiscylliidae; genus Chiloscyllium; species Chiloscyllium plagiosum. The sequence goes on along the minus strand of NW_028270151.1, from coordinate 19,833,653 downwards.
CACTGGAACACTGAGACACTGCCACACTGGAATGCTGAGAGACTGCCACACTGAGACACTGCCACACTGGAACACTCAGAGACTGCCACACTGGAACACTGAGACACTGCCACACTGGAATGCTGAGAGACTGCCACACTGAAACACTGAGACACTGCCACACTGGAACACTCAGAGTCTGCCACACTGGAATTCTGAGACACTGCCACACTGGAATGCTGAGAGACTGACACACAGAAACACTGAGACAGTGCCACACTGGAATGCTGAGAGGCTGCCACACTGGAACACCGAGACACTGCCACACTGTAATGCTGAGGGTCTGCCAAAGTGGTACACTGAGAGACTGCCACATTGGAACACTGAGAGACTGCAACACTGGAATGCTGAGAGACCATCACACTGTCATACTGAGAAACCATCATACTGCAATGCTGAGAGACTGCACACTGGAACACTGAGAGACTGCCACACTGGAACACTGAGAGACTGCCACACTGGAATACTGAGAGGCTGTCACACTGGAGTTCTGAGAATACAGCCACACTGGAACGCTGAGACACTGCCACACTGGAACACTGAGAGACTGCCACACTGGAATGCTGAGAGGCTGCCACACTGGAACACTGAGACACTGCCACACTGGAATGCTGAGAGACTGCCACACTGGAACCCTGAGAGACCATCACACTGGAGCACTGAGACACTGCCACACTGGAATGCTGAGAGACTGCCACACTGGAAAGCTGAGAGACCATCACCCTGTCACGCTGAGAAACCGTCACACTGCAATGATGAGTGACTGACACACTGGAACACTGAGAGGCTGCCACACTGGAACGCTGAGGCAGTGCCACGCGCGAATGCTGAGGAGCTGCCACACTGGAATGCTGAAAGACTGCCACTCTAGAACACTGAGAGACTGCCACACTGGAATACTGAGAGGCTGCCACACTGCAATTCTGAGAGACAGCCACACTGGAATCCTGAGACACTGCCACACTAGAACACTGAGAGACTGCCACACAGGAATGCTGAGAGACTGCCATACTGGAACACTGAGAGACTGCCACAATGGAACACTGAGAGGCTTCCACACTGGAATACTGAGACACTGCCACACTGGAACCCTGAGAGACTGCCCCACTGGAACGCTGAGAGACCGTCACACTGCAAACCTGAGAGACTGCCACACTGGCGCACTGGGAGACTGCCACACTGGAACACTGAGAGACTGCCACTCTGGAATGCTGTAAGACTGCCAAACTGGAACACTGAGAGACCGTCACACTGGAACACTGAGAAACTGCCACACTGGAATGCTGACAGACTGCCACACTGGAATGCTGAGAGGCTGTCATTCTGGAACGCTGACAGACGACCTCACTGGAACGCTGAGAGACTGCCAGACTGGAATGCTGACATACTGCCATAGTGGAACACAGACACAGTGCCACACTGGAATTCTGAGAGACTGCCACAGTGGGCGACTAAGAGACTACCACACTGGAACACTGAGTGACTGCCACATTGGAACACTGAGAGATAGCCACACTGGAATGCTGAGAGACCGCCACACTGGAATGCTGAGAGACTGCCACGTGGGAATGCTGAGAGACTGCCACACTGGAACACTGTGAGACAATCACACTGGAACACTGCGAAACTGCCACACTGGAATGCTGAGAGGCCGCCACACTGGAATACTGAAACACTGCCACACTGGAATGCTGAGAGGCTGCCACACTGGAACACTGAGACACTGCCACACCGGAACACTGAGGGACTGCCACACTGGAACACTGTGAGACGGCCACAGTGGAATGCTGAGAGACTAACCCACAGGAACACTGAGAGACTGCCACGCGGGAATGCTGAGAGACTGCCACACTGGAACGCTGAGAGACCATGAAACTGCCACGCTGAGAGACCGTCACACTGCAAACCTGTGAGACTGCCACACTGCAGCACTGAGAGCCTGCCACACTGGAACACTGAGAGACTGCCACACTGGAACACTGAGAGACTGCCACACTGGAACACTCAGAGACTGCCACACTGGAACACTGAGAGACTGCCACACTGGAACACTCAGAGACTGCCACACTGGAACACTGAGACACTGCCACACTGGAATGCTGAGAGACTGCCACACTGAAACACTGAGACAGTGCCACACTGGAACGCTGAGAGGCTGCCACTTTGGAACACTGAGACACTGCCACACTGTAATGCTGAGGGACTGCCAAAGTGGAACACTGATAGACTGTCACACTGGAATGCAGAGAGACCATCACACTGTCACGCTGCGAAACAGTAACACTGCAATGCTGAGAGACTGCCACACTGGAACACTGAGAGACAGCCTCACTGGAACACTGAGAGACTGCCAGACTGGAACACTGAGAGACTGCCACACTGGAACACTGAGAGACTGCCACACTGGAACACTCAGAGACTGCCACATTGGAACACTGAGACACTGCCACACTGGAACACTCAGAGACTGCCACACTGGAACACTGAGACACTGCCACACTGGAATGCTGAGAGACTGCCACACTGAGACACTGCCACACTGGAACACTCAGAGACTGCCACACTGGAACACTGAGACACTGCCACACTGGAATGCTGAGAGACTGCCACACTGAAACACTGAGACACTGCCACACTGGAACACTCAGAGTCTGCCACACTGGAATTCTGAGACACTGCCACACTGGAATGCTGAGAGACTGACACACAGAAACACTGAGACAGTGCCACACTGGAATGCTGAGAGGCTGCCACACTGGAACACCGAGACACTGCCACACTGTAATGCTGAGGGTCTGCCAAAGTGGAACACTGAGAGACTGCCACATTGGAACACTGAGAGACTGCAACACTGGAATGCTGAGAGACCATCACACTGTCATACTGAGAAACCATCATACTGCAATGCTGAGAGACTGCACACTGGAACACTGAGAGACTGCCACACTGGAACACTGAGAGACTGCCACACTGGAATACTGAGAGGCTGTCACACTGGAGTTCTGAGAATACAGCCACACTGGAACGCTGAGACACTGCCACACTGGAACACTGAGAGACTGCCACACTGGAATGCTGAGAGGCTGCCACACTGGAACACTGAGACACTGCCACACTGGAATGCTGAGAGACTGCCACACTGGAACCCTGAGAGACCATCACACTGGAGCACTGAGACACTGCCACACTGGAATGCTGAGAGACTGCCAGACTGGAACACTAAGAGACTGCCACACTGGAAAGCTGAGAGACCATCACACTGTCACACTGAGAAACCGTCACACTGCAATGATGAGTGACTGACACACTGGAACACTGAGAGGCTGCCACACTGGAACGCTGAGGCAGTGCCACGCGCGAATGCTGAGGAGCTGCCACACTGGAATGCTGAAAGACTGCCACTCTAGAACACTGAGAGACTGCCACACTGGAATACTGAGAGGCTGCCACACTGCAATTCTGAGAGACAGCCACACTGGAATCCTGAGACACTGCCACACTAGAACACTGAGAGACTGCCACACTGGAATGCTGAGAGACTGCCACACTGGAACACTGAGAGACTGCCACAATGGAACACTGAGAGGCTTCCACACTGGAATACTGAGACACTGCCACACTGGAACCCTGAGAGACTGCCGCACTGGAACGCTGAGAGACCGTCACACTGCAAACCTGAGAGACTGCCACACTGGCGCACTGGGAGACTGCCACACTGGAACACTGAGAGACTGCCACTCTGGAATGCTGTAAGACTGCCAAACTGGAACACTGAGAGACCGTCACACTGGAACACTGAGAAACTGCCACACTGGAATGCTGACAGACTGCCACACTGGAATGCTGAGAGGCTGTCATTCTGGAACGCTGACAGACGACCTCACTGGAAAGCTGAGAGACTGCCAGACTGGAATGCTGACATACTGCCATAGTGGAACACAGACACAGTGCTACACTGGAATTCTGAGAGACTGCCACAGTGGGAGACTAAGAGACTACCACACTGGAACACTGAGTGACTGCCACATTGGAACACTGAGAGATAGCCACACTGGAATGCTGAGAGACCGCCACACTGGAATGCTGAGAGACTGCCACGTGGGAATGCTGAGAGACTGCCACACTGGAACACTGTGAGACAATCACACTGGAACACTGCGAAACTGCCACACTGGAATGCTGAGAGGCCGCCACACTGGAATACTGAGACACTGCCACACTGGAATGCTGAGAGGCTGCCACACTGGAACACTGAGACACTGCCACACCGGAACACTGAGGGACTGCCACACTGGAACACTGTGAGACGGCCACAGTGGAATGCTGAGAGACTAACCCACAGGAACACTGAGAGACTGCCACGCGGGAATGCTGAGAGACTGCCACACTGGAACGCTGAGAGACCATGAAACTGCCACGCTGAGAGACCGTCACACTGCAAACCTGTGAGACTGCCACACTGCAGCACTGAGAGCCTGCCACACTGGAACACTGAGAGACTGCCACACTGGAACACTGAGAGACTGCCACACTGGAACACTCAGAGACTGCCACACTGGAACACTGAGAGACTGCCACACTGGAACACTCAGAGACTGCCACACTGGAACACTGAGACACTGCCACACTGGAATGCTGAGAGACTGCCACACTGAAACACTGAGACAGTGCCACACTGGAACGCTGAGAGGCTGCCACTTTGGAACACTGAGACACTGCCACACTGTAATGCTGAGGGACTGCCAAAGTGGAACACTGATAGACTGTCACACTGGAATGCAGAGAGACCATCACACTGTCACGCTGCGAAACAGTAACACTGCAATGCTGAGAGACTGCCACACTGGAACACTGAGAGACAGCCTCACTGGAACACTGAGAGACTGCCAGACTGGAACACTGAGAGACTGCCACACTGGAACACTGAGAGACTGCCACACTGGAACACTCAGAGACTGCCACATTGGAACACTGAGACACTGCCACACTGGAACACTCAGAGACTGCCACACTGGAACACTGAGACACTGCCACACTGGAATGCTGAGAGACTGCCACACTGAGACACTGCCACACTGGAACACTCAGAGACTGCCACACTGGAACACTGAGACACTGCCACACTGGAATGCTGAGAGACTGCCACACTGAAACACTGAGACACTGCCACACTGGAACACTCAGAGTCTGCCACACTGGAATTCTGAGACACTGCCACACTGGAATGCTGAGAGGCTGCCACACTGGAACACCGAGACACTGCCACACTGTAATGCTGAGGGTCTGCCAAAGTGGAACACTGAGAGACTGCCACATTGGAACACTGAGAGACTGCAACACTGGAATGCTGAGAGACCATCACACTGTCATACTGAGAAACCATCATACTGCAATGCTGAGAGACTGCACACTGGAACACTGAGAGACTGCCACACTGGAACACTGAGAGACTGCCACACTGGAATACTGAGAGGCTGTCACACTGGAGTTCTGAGAATACAGCCACACTGGAACGCTGAGACACTGCCACACTGGAACACTGAGAGACTGCCACACTGGAATGCTGAGAGGCTGCCACACTGGAACACTGAGACACTGCCACACTGGAATGCTGAGAGACTGCCACACTGGAACCCTGAGAGACCATCACACTGGAGCACTGAGACACTGCCACACTGGAATGCTGAGAGACTGCCAGACTGGAACACTAAGAGACTGCCACACTGGAAAGCTGAGAGACCATCACACTGTCACACTGAGAAACCGTCACACTGCAATGATGAGTGACTGACACACTGGAACACTGAGAGGCTGCCACACTGGAACGCTGAGGCAGTGCCACGCGCGAATGCTGAGGAGCTGCCACACTGGAATGCTGAAAGACTGCCACTCTAGAACACTGAGAGACTGCCACACTGGAATACTGAGAGGCTGCCACACTGCAATTCTGAAAGACAGCCACACTGGAATCCTGAGACACTGCCACACTAGAACACTGAGAGACTGCCACACTGGAATGCTGAGAGACTGCCACACTGGAACACTGAGAGACTGCCACAATGGAACACTGAGAGGTTTCCACACTGGAATACTGAGACACTGCCACACTGGAACCCTGAGAGACTGCCTCACTGGAACACTGAGAGACCGTCACACTGCAAACCTGAGAGACTGCCACACTGGCGCACTGGGAGACTGCCACACTGGAACACTGAGAGACTGCCACTCTGGAATGCTGTAAGACTGCCAAACTGGAACACTGAGAGACCGTCACACTGGAACACTGAGAAACTGCCACACTGGAATGCTGACAGACTGCCACACTGGAATGCTGAGAGGCTGTCATTCTGGAACGCTGACAGACGACCTCACTGGAACGCTGAAAGACTGCCAGACTGGAATGCTGACATACTGCCATAGTGGAACACAGATACAGTGCCACACTGGAATTCTGAGAGACTGCCACACTGCAGCACTGAGAGCCTGCCACACTGGAACACTGAGAGACTGCCACACTGGAACACTGAGAGACTGCAACACTGGAACACTGAGACACTGCCACAGTGGAGTGCTGAGAGACAGCCACATTGGAACACTGAGAGACTGCCACACTGAAACACTGAGAGACCATCACACTGGACATCCGAGACACTGCCACGCTGGAATTCTGAGAGACTGACACGTTGGAACACTAAGAGACTGTCACACTGGAACACTGAGAGACTGCCACACTGGAACACTCAGAGACTGCCACACTGGAACACTGAGACACTGCCACACTGGAACACTCAGAGACTGCCACACTGGAACACTGAGACACTGCCACACTGGAATGCTGAGAGACTGCCACACTGAGACACTGCCACACTGGAACACTCAGAGACTGCCACACTGGAACACTGAGACACTGCCACACTGGAATGTTGAGAGACTGCCACACTGAAACACTGAGACACTGCCACACTGGAACACTCAGAGTCTGCCACACTGGAATTCTGAGACACTGCCACACTGTAATGCTGAGGGTCTGCCAAAGTGGTACACTGAGAGACTGCCACATTGGAACACTGAGAGACTGCAACACTGGAATGCTGAGAGACCATCACACTGTCATACTGAGAAACCATCATACTGCAATGCTGAGAGACTGCACACTGGAACACTGAGAGACTGCCACACTGGAACACTGAGAGACTGCCACACTGGAATACTGAGAGGCTGTCACACTGGAGTTCTGAGAATACAGCCACACTGGAACGCTGAGACACTGCCACACTGGAACACTGAGAGACTGCCACACTGGAATGCTGAGAGGCTGCCACACTGGAACACTGAGACACTGCCACACTGGAATGCTGAGAGACTGCCAGACTGGAACACTAAGAGACTGCCACACTGGAAAGCTGAGAGACCATCACACTGTCACGCTGAGAAACCGTCACACTGCAATGATGAGTGACTGACACACTGGAACACTGAGAGGCTGCCACACTGGAACGCTGAGGCAGTGCCACGCGCGAATGCTGAGGAGCTGCCACACTGGAATGCTGAAAAACTGCCACTCTAGAACACTGAGAGACTGCCACACTGGAATACTGAGAGGCTGCCACACTGCAATTCTGAGAGACAGCCACACTGGAATCCTGAGACACTGCCACACTAGAACACTGAGAGACTGCCACACTGGAATGCTGAGAGACTGCCACACTGGAACACTGAGAGACTGCCACAATGGAACACTGAGAGGTTTCCACACTGGAATACTGAGACACTGCCACACTGGAACCCTGAGAGACTGCCCCACTGGAACACTGAGAGACCGTCACACTGCAAACCTGAGAGACTGCCACACTGGCGCACTGGGAGACTGCCACACTGGAACACTGAGAGACTGCCACTCTGGAATGCTGTAAGACTGCCAAACTGGAACACTGAGAGACCGTCACACTGGAACACTGAGAAACTGCCACACTGGAATGCTGACAGACTGCCACACTGGAATGCTGAGAGGCTGTCATTCTGGAACGCTGACAGACGACCTCACTGGAACGCTGAGAGACTGCCAGACTGGAATGCTGACATACTGCCATAGTGGAACACAGACACAGTGCCACACTGGAATTCTGAGAGACTGCCACAGTGGGCGACTAAGAGACTACCACACTGGAACACTGAGTGACTGCCACATTGGAACACTGAGAGATAGCCACACTGGAATGCTGAGAGACCGCCACACTGGAATGCTGAGAGACTGCCACGTGGGAATGCTGAGAGACTGCCACACTGGAACACTGTGAGACAATCACACTGGAACACTGGGAGACCGCCACACAGGATTGCTGAGAGACTGCCACACTGGAATGCTGAGAGGCCGCCACACTGGAACACTGAGACACTGCCACACTGGAATGCTGAGAGGCTGCCACACTGGAACACTGAGACACTTCCACACCGGAACACTGAGGGACTGCCACACTGGAACACTGTGAGACGGCCACAGTAGAATGCTGAGAGACTAACCCACAGGAACACTGAGAGACTGCAATGCGGGAATGCTGAGAGACTGCAACACTGGAATGCTGAGAGACCATCACACTGCCACGCTGAGAGACCGTCACACTGCAAACCTGTGAGACTGCCACACTGCAGCACTGAGAGACTGCCACACTGGAACACTGAGACACTGCCACACTGGAACACTCAGAGACTGCCACACTGGAACACTGAGACACTTCCACGCTGGAACACTCAGAGACTGCCACACTGGAACACTGAGACACTGCCACACTGGAATGCTGAGAGACTGCCACACTGAAACACTGAGACAGTGACACACTGGAACGCTGAGAGGCTGCCACTTTGGATCACTGAGACACTGCCACACTGTAATGCTGAGGGACTGCCAAAGTGGAACACTGATAGAATGTCACTTTAAATGCAGAGAGACCATCACACTGTCACGCTGCGAAACAGTAACACTGCAATGCTGAGAGACTGCCACACTGGAACACTGAGAGACAGCCTCACTGGAACACTGAGAGACTGCCAGACTGGAACACTGAGAGACTGCCACACTGGAACACTGAGAGGTTGCCACACTGGAATGCAGAGAGACTATCACACTGTCACGCTGCGAAACAGTAACATAGAACATAGAACATAGAACAATACAGCACAGAACAGGCCTTTCGGCCCACGATGTTGTGCCGAACTTCTAACCTAGATTAAGTACCCATCCATGTACCTATCCAAATGCCGCTTAAAGGTCGCCAATGATTCCGACTCTACCACTCCCACGGGCAGCGCATTCCATGCCCCCACCACTCTCTGGGTAAAGAACCCACCCCTGACACCTCCCCTATACCTTCCACCGTTCACCTTAAATTTATGTCCTTCACCTTAAATTTATCTCTCAATGCTGAGAGACTGCCACACTGGAACACTGAGAGACAGCCTCACTGGAACTCTGAGAGACTGCCACACAGGAACACTGAGAAACTGCCACACTGGAACACTGAGAGGTTGCCACACTGGAATGCTGAGAGGCTGCCACACTGGAACACTGAGACCCTGCCATAGTGGAATGCTGAGAGACTGCCACAGTGGAACACTGAGAGACATCACACTGGAACACTGAGACACTGCCACACTGGAATGCTGACAGACTGCCACACTGAAACACTGAGACAGTGCCACACTGGAATGCTGAGAGGTTGCCATACTGGAACACTGAGACACTGCCACACTGGAATACTGAGAGACTGCCACAGTGGAACACTGAAAGACTGCCACATTGGAACACTGAGAGACTGCCACACTGGAATGCTGAGAGACAGCCACACTGGAACCCTGAGACACTGCCACACTGGAACACTGAGAGACTGCCACACTGGAGCATATAAGAGACTGTCACACTGGAACACTGAGAGACTGCCACACTGGAACACTGAGAGGCTTCCACACTGGAACACTGAGGGACTGCCACACTGGAACACTGTGAGACGGCCACAGTGGAGCACAGTGACACTGCCACATTGGAATGCTCAGAGACTGCCACATTGGAACACTGAGAGACTGCCACACTGAAACACTGAGAGACCGTCACACTGGACCACCGAGACACTGCCACGCTGGAATTCTGAGAGACTGACACATTGGAACACTAAGAGACTGTCACACTGGAACCCTGAGAGACTGCCACACTGGAACACTCAGAGACTGCCACACTGGAACACTGAGAGACTGCCACACTGGAACACTGAGACACTGCCACACTGGAACACTCAGAGACTGCCACACTGGAACACTGAGACACTGTCACACCAGAACACTCAGAGACTGCCACACTGGAACACTGAGACAGTGCCACACTGGAATGCTGAGAGACTGCCACACTGGAACCCTGAGAGACGGCCACACTGGACCACTGAGAGGCTGCCACACTGGAATTCTGAGAGACAGCCACACTGGAACCCTGAGACACTGCCACACTGGAACACTGAGAGACTGCCACACTGGAGCATATAAGAGACTGTCACACTGGAACACTGAGAGACTGCCACACTGGAACACTGAGAGGCTTCCACACTGGAACACTGAGGGACTGCCACACTGGAACACTGTGAGACGGCCACAGTGGAACACGGAGACACTGCCACATTGGAATGCTCAGAGACTGCCACATTGGAACACTGAGAGACTGCCACACTGAAACACTGAGAGACCGTCACACTGGACCACCGAGACACTGCCACGCTGGAATTCTGAGAGACTGACACATTGGAACACTTAGAGACTGTCACACTGGAACCCTGAGAGACTGCCAAACTGGAACACTCAGAGACTGCCACACTGGAACACTGAGACACTGCCACACCGGAACACTCAGAGACTGCCACACTGGAACACTGAGAGACTGCCACACTGGAATGCTGAGAGACTGCCACACTGAAACACTGAGACAGTGCCACACTGGAATGCTGAGAGACTGCCACACTGGAACCCTGAGAGACGGCCACACTGGACCACTGAGAGACCGTCACACTGCAAACCTGAGAGACACTGGAATGCTGAGAGACTGCCACACTGGAATGCAGAGAGACCATCACACTGTCACGCTGCGATACAGTAACACTGCAATGCTGAGAGACTGCCACACTGGAACACTGAGAGACAGCCACACTGGAACACTGAGAGACAGCCACACTGGAACACTGAGAGACTGCCACACTGGAACACTGAGACACTGCCACACTGGAACGCTGAGAGACCGCCACACTGGAACACTGAGAGAACTCCACACTGGAGCATATAAGAGACTGCCACACTGAAACACTGAGACAGGGCCACACTGGAACACTGAGAGACCGCCACACTGGAACACTGAGACACTGCCATATTGGAATGCTGAGAGACTGCCTCAGTGGAACACTGAGAGACATGACACTGGAACACTGAGAGAACTCCACACTGGAGCATATAAGAGACTGCCACACTGAAACACTGTGACACTGCCACACTGGAATGCTGAGAGACCGCCACACGGGAACACTGAGACACTGCCATATTGGAATGCTGAGAGACTGCCTCAGTGGAACACTGAGAGACATGACACTGGAACACTGAGAGACCTCCACACTGGAGCATATAAGAGACTGCCACACTGAAACACTGACACTGCCACTGGAATGCTGAGAGACCGCCACACGGGAACACTGAGACAGTGCCACAATGGAATGCTGAGAGGCTGCCACACTGGAACACTGTAACACTGCCACATTGAAATACTGAGAGATAGCCACAGTGGAACACTGAGAGACTACCACACTGGAACATTGAGTGACTGCCACACTGGAACACTGAGAGACTGCCACACTGGAATGCTGAGAGATCATCACACAGGAATGCTGAGAGACTGTCACACTGGAACGCTGAGAGACCGTCACACTGGAATGCCGAGAGGCTGTCACACTCGAATGCTGAGAGACTGCCACACTGGAACGCAGAGAGACTGCCACACTGGGACACTGAGATACTGCCACACGGGAATGCTGTGAGACTGCCACACCGGTACACTGAGACACTGCCACACTGAAATGCTGAGAAGCTGCCAAACTGGAATGCTGAGAGACTGCCACACTGGAACACTGAGAGGCTGCCACACTGGAATGCTGAGACAGTGCCACACTGGACACACTGGAAATCTGAGAGACCATCACACTGTCACGCTGAAAAACCGTCACACTGCAATGCTGAGAGACTGTCACACTGGAACACTGAGAGGCTGCCACACTGGAACGCTGAGGCACTGCCACGCGGGAATGCTGAGGAGCTGCCACACTGGAATGCTGAAAGACTGCCACACTGGAACACTCAGAGACCGTCACAAAGAACACTGAGACACTGCCACACTGGAACACTGAGAGACAGCCACACTGGAATACTAATAGACTGCCAAACTGGAATGCTGAGAGACAGCCACACTGAAACACTGAGACAGTGCCACACTGGAACACGGTGAGACTGCTACAGTGGAGCACTGAGAGACTACCACACTGGAACACTGAGAGACTGCCACGCAGGAATGCTGAGAGACTGCAACACTGTCACGCTGAGAGACCGTCACACTGCAAACCTGAGAGACCGTCACACTGCAAACCTGAGAGACTGCCACACTGGAATGCTGTAAGAATGCCAAACTGGAACACTGAGAGACCGACACACTGGAATGCTGACAGACTGCCACACTGGAATGCTGAGAGGCTGCCATTCTGGAATGCTAACAGACTGCCACAGTGGAACATAGACACAGTGCCATACTGGAACACTGTAAGACTGCTACAGTGGGACACTGAGAGACTACCACACTGGAACACTGAGAGACTGCCACACTGGAACACTGAGAGATAGCCACACTGGAATGCTGAGAGACCATCACACTGGAATGCTGAGAGGCTGTCACACTGGAATGCTGAGAGACTGCCACGCGGGAATGCTGAGAGACAGCCACACTGGAATGCTGAGAGACAGCCACACTGCCACACTGAGACAGTGCCACACTGGAATGCTGAGAGGCTGCCACACTGGAACACTGTGAGACTGCTACAGTGGAGCACTGAGAGACTACCACACTGGAACACTGAGAGACTGCCACGCGGGAATGCTGAGAGACTGCAACACTGTCACGCTGAGAGACCGTCACACAGCAAACCTGAGAGACTGCCACACTGGAGCACTGAGAGACCGACACACTGGAATGCTGACAGACTGCCACACTGGAATGCTGAGAGGCTGCCATTCTGGAATGCTGACCGACGACCTCACTGGAATGCTGAGGGCTGCCACACTGGAATGCTGACAGACTGCCACAGTGGAACATAGACACAGTGCCACACTGGAATGCTGAGAGACTGCCACAGTGGGACACTGAGAGACTACCACACTGGAACACTGAGAGACTGCCACACTGGAACACTGAGAGATAGCCACACTGGAACACTGCGAGACTGCCACACTTGGATGCTGAGAGACTGCCACACAGGAATGCTGAGAGACTGCCACACTGGAATGCTAAGAGGCTGCCACACTGGAACACTGAGACACTGCCACACAGGAACACTGAGAGACTGCCACACTGGAACACTGTGAGACGGCCACAGTGGAATGCTGAGAGACTAACCCACTGGAACACTGAGAGACTGCCACGCGGGAATGCTGAGAGACTGACACATTGGAACACTCAGAGACTGCCACAATGGAACACTGAGACACTGCCACACTGGAACACTCAGAGACTGCCACACTGGAACACTGAGAGACTGCCACACCCGAACACTGAGGCACTGCCACACTGGAACACTGGAATGCTGAGAGGCTGCCACACTGGAACACTGAGGGACTGCCACACTGGAACACTGTGAGACGGCCACAGTGGAACACGGAGACACTGCCACATTGGAATGCTCAGAGACTGCCACATTGGAACACTGAGAGACTGCCACACTGAAACATTAAGAGACCGTCACACTGGACCACCGAGACACTGCCACGCTGGAATTCTGAGAGACTGACACATTGGAACCCTTAGAGACTGCCACACTGGAACACTCAGAGACTGCCACACTGGAACACTGAGACACTGCCATATTGGAATGCTGAGAGACTGCCTCAGTGGAACACTGAGAGACATGACACTGGAACACTGAGACACTGCCACACTGGAACACTGGAATGCTGAGAGGCTGCCACACTGGAACACTGAGGGACTGCCACACTGGAACACTGTGAGACGGCCACAGTGGAACACGGAGACACTGCCACACTGGAACACGGAGAGACTGCCACACTAAAACACTCAGTGACTGCCACACTGGAACACTGAGACACTGCCACACTGGAATGATGACAGACTACCACACTGAAACACTGAGACAGTGCCACACTGGACACACTGGAAATCTGAGAGACCATCACACTGTCAAGCTGAGATACCGTCACACTGTAATGCTGAGAGACTGCCAGACTGAAGCACTGAGAGACTGCCACACTGGAACCCTGAGAGACTGCCACACTGGAACACTGAGAGACTGCCACACTGGAATACTGAGAGGCTGCCACACTGGAATTCTGAGAGACAGCCACACTGGAACACTGAGACACTGCCACGCGGGAATGCTGAGGAGCTGCCACACTGGAATGCTGAAAGACTGCCACACTGGAACACTGAGAGACTGCCACACTGGAACACTCAGAGACGGTCACAAAGAACACGGAGACACTGCCACACTGGAATGCTGAGAGACAGCCACACTGAAACACTGAGACAGTGCCACACGGGAATGCCTTGAGACCCCCCCACCAGAACACTGAGACACTGCCACAGTGGATCACTGAGAGACTACCACAATGGAACACTGAGTGACTGCCACGCTGGAACACTGAGAGACATCCACACTGGAATGCTGAGAGACCATCACACTGGAACGCTGAGAGGCTGTCACACTGGAATGCTGAGAGACTGCCACGCAGGAATGCTGAGAGACTGCCACACTGGAATGCTAAGAGGCTGCCACACTGGAACACTGTAACACTGCCACATTGAAATACTGAGAGATAGCCACAGTGGAACACTGAGAGACTACCACACTGGAACATTGAGTGACTGCCACACTGGAACACTGAGAGACTGCCACACTGGAATGCTGAGAGATCATCACACAGGAATGCTGAGAGACTGTCACACTGGAACGCTGAGAGACTGTCACACTGGAATACCGAGAGGCTGTCACACTCGAATGCTGAGAGACTGCCACACTGGAACGCAGAGAGACTGCCACACTGGGACACTGAGATACTGCCACACGGGAATGCTGTGAGACTGCCACACCGGTACACTGAGACACTGCCACACTGAAATGCTGAGAAGCTGCCAAACTGGAATGCTGAGAGACTGCCACACTGGAACACTGAGAGGCTGCCACACTGAAATGCTGAGAAGCTGCCAAACTGGAATGCTGAGAGACTGCCACACTAAAACACTCAGAGACTGCCACACTGGAACACTGAGACACTGCCACACTGGAATGCTGACAGACTACCACACTGAGACAGTGCCACACTGGACACACTGGAAATCTGAGAGACCATCACACTGTCACGCTGAGATACCGTCACACTGCAATGCTGAGAGACTGTCACACTGGAACACTGAGAGGCTGCCACACTGGAACGCTGAGGCACTGCCACGCGGGAATGCTGAGGAGCTGCCACACTGGAATGCTGAAAGACTGCCACACTGGAACACAGAGAGACTGCCACACTGGAACACTGACAGACGGTCACAAAGAACACTGAGACACTGCCACACTGGAATGCTGAGAGACAGCCACACTGGAATACTAATCGACAGCCACACTGGAATGCTGAGAGACAGCCACACTGAAACACTGAGACAGTGCCACACTGGAATGCTGAGAGGCTGCCACACTGGAACACTGTGAGACTGCTACAGTGGAGCACTGAGAGACTACCACACTGGAACACTGAGAGACTGCCACGCGGGAATGCTGAGAGACTGCAACACTGTCACGCTGAGAGACCGTCACACAGCAAACCTGAGAGACTGCCACACTGGAGCACTGAGAGACCGACACACTGGAATGCTGACAGACTGCCACACTGGAATGCTGAGAGGCTGCCATTCTGGAATGCTGACAGACGACCTCACTGGAATGCTGAGGGCTGCCACACTGGAATGCTGACAGACTGCCACAGTGGAACATAGACACAGTGCCACACTGGAATGCTGAGAGACTGCCACAGTGGGACACTGAGAGACTACCACACTGGAACACTGAGAGACTGCCACACTGGAACACTGAGAGATAGCCACACTGGAATGCTGAGAGACCATCACACTGGAATGCTGAGAGGCTGTCACACTGGAATGCTGAGAGACTTCCACGCGGGAATGCTGAGAGACTGCCACACTGGAACACTGAGAGGCTGCCACACTGGAACACTGCGAGACTGCCACACTTGGATGCTGAGAGACTGCCACACAGGAATGCTGAGAGACTGCCACACTGGAATGCTAAGAGGCTGCCACACTGGAACACTGAGACACTGCCACACAGGAACACTGAGAGACTGCCACACTGGAACACTGTGAGACGGCCACAGTGGAATGCTGAGAGACTAACCCACTGGAACACTGAGAGACTGCCACGCGGGAATGCTGAGAGACTGACACATTGGAACACTCAGAGACTGCCACAATGGAACACTGAGACACTGCCACACTGGAACACTCAGAGACTGCCACACTGGAACACTGAGAGACTGCCACACCCGAACACTGAGGCACTGCCACACTGGAACACTGGAATGCTGAGAGGCTGCCACACTGGAACACTGAGGGACTGCCACACTGGAACACTGTGAGACAGCCACAGTGGAACATGGAGACACTGCCACATTGGAATGCTCAGAGACTGCCACATTGGAACACTGAGAGACTGCCACACTGAAACATTGAGAGACCGTCACACTGGACCACCGAGACACTGCCACGCTGGAATTCTGAGAGACTGACACATTGGAACCCTTAGAGACTGCCACACTGGAACACTCAGAGACTGCCACACTGGAACACTGAGACACTGCCATATTGGAATGCTGAGAGACTGCCTCAGTGGAACACTGAGAGACATGACACTGGAACACTGAGACACTGCCACACTGGAACACTGGAATGCTGAGAGGCTGCCACACTGGAACACTGAGGGACTGCCACACTGGAACACTGTGAGACGGCCACAGTGGAACACGGAGACACTGCCACACTGGAACACGGAGAGACTGCCACACTAAAACACTCAGTGACTGCCACACTGGAACACTGAGACACTGCCACACTGGAATGATGACAGACTACCACACTGAAACACTGAGACAGTGCCACACTGGACACACTGGAAATCTGAGAGACCATCACACTGTCAAGCTGAGATACCGTCACACTGTAATGCTGAGAGACTGCCAGACTGAAGCACTGAGAGACTGCCACACTGGAACCCTGAGAGACTGCCACACTGGAACACTGAGAGACTGCCACACTGGAATACTGAGAGGCTGCCACACTGGAATTCTGAGAGACAGCCACACTGGAACACTGAGACACTGCCACGCGGGAATGCTGAGGAGCTGCCACACTGGAATGCTGAAAGACTGCCACACTGGAACACTGAGAGACTGCCACACTGGAACACTCAGAGACGGTCACAAAGAACACGGAGACACTGCCACACTGGAATGCTGAGAGACAGCCACACTGAAACACTGAGACAGTGCCACACTGGAATGCTGAGAGGCTGCCACACTGGAACACTGTGAGACTGCTACAGTGGAGCACTGAGAGACTACCACACTGGAACACGGAGAGACTGCCACGCGGGAATGCTGAGAGACTGCAACACTGTCACGCTGAGAGACCGTCACACTGCAAACCTGAGAGACTGCCACACTGGAGCACTGAGAGACTGCCACTCTGGAATGCTGTAAGAATGCCAAACTGGAACACTGAGAGACCGACACACTGGAATGCTGACAGACTGCCACACTGGAATGCTGAGAGGCTGCCATTCTGGAATGCTGACAGACGACCTCACTGGAATGCTGAGAGGCTGCCACACTGGAATGCTGACAGACTGCCACAGTGGAACATAGACACAGTGCCACACTGGAATGCTGAGAGACTGCCACAGTGGGACACTGAGAGACTACCACACTGGAACACTGAGAGACTGCCACACTGGAACACTGAGAGATAGCCACACTGGAATGCTGAGAGACCATCACACTGGAATGCTGAGAGGCTGTCACACTGGAATGCTGAGAGACTTCCACGCGGGAATGCTGAGAGACTGCCACACTGGAACACTGTAACACTGCCACATTGAAATACTGAGAGATAGCCACAGTGGAACACTGAGAGACTACCACACTGGAACATTGAGTGACTGCCGCACTGGAACACTGAGAGACTGCCACACTGGAATGCTAAGAGGCTGCCACACTGGAACACTGAGACACTGCCACACTGGAACACTGAGAGACTGCCACACTGGAACACTGTGAGACGGCCACAGTGGAATGCTGAGAGACTAACCCACTGGAACACTGAGAGACTGCCACGCGGGAATGCTGAGAGACTGCAATACTGGAACGCTGAGAGACCATCACACTGCTACGCTGAGAGACTGTCACACTGCGAACCTGAAAGACTGCCACGCTGCAGCACTGAGAGCCTGCCACATTGGAACACTGAGAGACTGCCACACTGGAACGCTGAGACACTGCCACATTGGAATGCTGAGAGATTGCCACATTGGAACCCTGAGAGACTGCCACACTGAAACACTGAGAGACTGCCACACTGAAACACTGAGAGATTGTCACACTGGACCACCGAGACACTGCCACGCTGGAATTCTGAGAGACTGACACATTGGAACACTAAGAGACTGCCACACTGGAACCCTGAGAAACTGCCACACTGGAAAGCTGAGAGTTCATCACACTGTCACGCTGAGAAACCGTCACACTGCAATGCTGAGAGACTGCCACACTGGAACACTGAGAGGCTGCCACACTGGAACCCTGAGAGTCTGCCAACTGGAACACTGTGAGACTGCCACACTGGAACACTGAGACACTGCCACACTGGAATGCTGAGAGACTGCCACACTGGAACCCTGAGAGACTGCCACACTGGAATACTCACAGACTGCAACACTGGAACACTGAGACACTTCCACACCGGAACACTCAGAGACTGCCACACTGGAACACTGAGACACTGCCACACTGGAATGCTGAGAGACTGCCACACTGAAACACTGAGACAGTGCCACACTGGAACGCTGAGAGGCTGCCACACTGGAACACTGAGACACTGCCACACTGTTATGCTGAGGGACTGCCAAAGTGGAACACTGAGAGACTGCCACATTGGTACACTGATAGACTGCCACACTGGAATGCAGAGAGACCATCACACTGTCACGCTGCGAAACAGTAACACTGCAATGCTGAGAGACTGCCACACTGGAACACTGAGAGACAGCCACACTGGAACACTGAGAGACTGCCACACTGGAACACTGAGACACTGCCACACTGGAACACTGAGAGGTTGCCACACTGGAACACTGAGACACTGCCATATTGGAATGCTGAGAGACTGCCTCAGTGGAACACTGAGAGACATGACACTGGAATACTGAGAGACCTCCACACTGGAGCATATAAGAGATTGCCACACTGAACCACTGTGACACTGCCACACTGGAATGCTGAGAGACCGCCACACGGGAACACTGAGACACTGCCATATTGGAATGCTGAGAGACTGCCTCAGTGGAACACTGAGAGACATGACACTGGAACACTGAGAGACCTCCACACTGGAGCATATAAGAGACTGCCACACTGTAACACTGAGACAGTGCCACAATGGAATGCTGAGAGGCTGCCACACTGGAACACTGTAACACTGCCACATTGAAATACTGAGAGATAGCCACAGTGGAACACTGAGAGACTACCACATTGGAACATTGAGTGACTGCCACACTGGAACACTGAGAGACTGCCACACTGGAATGCTAAGAGGCTGCCACACTGGAACACTGAGACACTGCCACACAGGAACACTGAGAGACTGCCACACTGGAACACTGTGAGACGGCCACAGTGCAATGCTGAGAGACTAACCCACTGGAACACTGAGAGACTGTCACACTGGAATACCGAGAGGCTGTCACACTCGAATGCTGAGAGACTGCCACACTGGAACACTGAGAGACTGCCACACTGGAATGCTGAGAGATCATCACACAGGAATGCTGAGAGACTGTCACACTGGAACGCTGAGAGACCGTCACACTGGAATACCGAGAGGCTGTCACACTCGAATGCTGAGAGACTGCCACACTGGAACGCAGAGAGACTGCCACACCGGTACACTGAGACACTGCCACACTGAAATGGTGAGAAGCTGCCAAACTGGAATGCTGAGAGACTGCCACACTGGAACACTGAGAGACTGCCACACTAAAACACTCAGAGACTGCCACACTGGAACACTGAGAGACTGCCACACTGGAATGCTGACAGACTACCACACTGAAACACTGAGACAGTGCCACACTGGACACACTGGAAATCTGAGAGACCATCACATTGTCACGCTGAGAAACCGTCACACTGCAATGCTGAGAGACTGTCACACTTGAACACTGAGAGGCTGCCACACTGGAACGCTGAGGCACTGCCACGCGGGAATGCTGAGGAGCTGCCACACTGGAATGCTGAAAGACTGCCACACTGGAACACTCAGAGACCGTCACAAAGAACACTGAGACACTGCCACACTGGAATGCTGAGAGACAGCCACACTGAAACACTGAGACAGTGCCACACTGGAATGCTGAGAGGCTGCCACACTGGAACACTGTGAGACTGCTACAGTGGAGCACTGAGAGACTACCACACTGTAACATTGAGAGTCTGCCACGCGGGAATGCTGAGAGACTGCAACACTGTCACGCTGAGAGACCGTCACACTGCAAACCTGAGAGACTGCCACACTGGAGCACTGAGAGACTGCCACTCTGGAATGCTGTAAGAATGCCAAACTGGAACACTGAGAGACCGACACACTGGAATGCTGACAGACTGCCACACTGGAATGCTGAGAGGCTGCCATTCTGGAATGCTGACAGACGACCTCACTGGAATGCTGAGAGGCTGCCACACTGGAATGCTGACAGACTGCCACAGTGGAACACAGACACAGTGCCACACTGGAATGCTGAGAGACTGCCACAGTGGGACACTGAGAGACTACCACACTGGAACACTGAGAGACTGCCACACTGGAACACTGAGAGATAGCCACACTGGAATGCTGAGAGACCATCACACTGGAATGCTGAGAGGCTGTCACACTGGAATGCTGAGAGACTGCCAGGCGGGAATGCTGAGAGACTGCCACACTGGAACACTGCGAGACTGCCACACTTGGATGCTGAGAGACCGCCACACAGGAATGCTGAGAGACTGCCACACTGGAATGCTAAGAGGCTGCCACACTGGAACACTGAGACACTGCCACACTGGAACACTGAGAGACTGCCACACTGGAACACTGTGAGACGGCCACAGTGGAATGCTGAGAGACTAACCCACTGGAACACTGAGAGACTGCCACGCGGGAATGCTGAGAGACTGCAATACTGGAACGCTGAGAGACCATCAAACTGCCACGCTGAGAGACCGTCACATTGCGAACCTGAGAGACTGCCACACTGCAGCACTGAGAGCCTGCCACACTGGAACACTGAGAGACTGCCACACTGGAACACTGAGAGACTGCCACACTGGAACGCTGAGACACTGCCACATTGGAATGCTGAGAGATTGACACATTGGAACACGGAGAGACTGCCACACTGGAATGCTGAGAGACTGCCACACTGAAACACTGAGAGATTGTCACACTGGACCACCGAGACACTGCCACGCTGGAATGCTGAGAGACTACCACACTGGAACACTGAGACACTGCCACATTGGAATGCTGAGAGATTGCCACACTGGAACCCTGAGAGACTGCCAAACTGAAACACTGAGAGACTGCCACACTGAAACACTGAGAGATTGTCACACTGGACCACCGAGACACTGCCACGCTGGAATTCTGAGAGACTGACACATTGGAACACTAAGAGACTGCCACACTGGAACCCTGAGAGACTGCCACACTGGAAAGCTGAGTGTTCATCACACTGTCACGCTGAGAAACCGTCACACTGCAATGCTGAGAGAATGCCACACTGGAACACTGAGAGGCTGCCACACTGGAACCCTGAGAGACTGCCAACTGGAACACTGAGAAACTGCCACACTGGAACACTGAGACACTGCCACACTGGAATGCTGAGAGACTGCCACACTGGAACACTAAGAGTCTGCCACACAGGAATTCTGAGAGACTGCCCCATTGGAACACTGAGAGACTGCCACACTGGAACGCTGAGACAGTGCCACATTGCAATACTGAGAGACTGCCACACTGGAGCACTGAGAGACTGCCACACTGGACTGCTGAGTGACTAACACAATGGGACACTGAGAGACTAATACACTCTAGAACATTGAGAGACTACCACACTGGAACACTGTAAAACAGCCAGACTGGAATGCTGAGAGACCGCCAGACTGGAATGCTGAGAGACTGCCACACTGGAATGCTGAGAGACCGCCAGACTGGAATGCTGAGAGACCGCCAGACTGGAATGCTGAGAGACTGCCACACTGGAATGCTGAGAGACTGCCACACGGGAATGCTGAGAGACTGCCACACCGGAACACTGAGACACTACCACACTGGAATGCTGAGAAGCTGCCACACTGGAATGCTGAGATTCTGCCACACTGAAACACTGAGGCCGTGCCACACTGGAGTGCTGAGAGGCTCCCACACTGGAACACTGAGACACTGCCACACTGGAATGCTGAGAGACTGCCACACTGGAACACTGTGGGGCTGCTACAGTGGAGCACTGAGAGACTACCACACTGGAACACTGAGCGACTGCCACGTGGGAATGCAGAGAGACTGCAACACTGGAACGCTGAGAGACTATCACACTGTCATGCTGAGAGACTGTCACCCTGCAAAACTGAGAGACTGCCACACTGGAGCACTGAGAGACTGCCACACTGGAACACTGAGAGACTGCCACACTGGAGCACTGCGAGACTGCCACTCTGGAATGCTGAAAGACTGCCACACTGGAACACTGAGAGACCGTCACACTGGAACACTGAGAAACTGCCACACTGGAATGCTGTCAGACTGCCGCAGTGGAACACAGACACAGTGCCACACTGAAATGCTGAGAGGCTGCCACAATGAAACACTGAGACCGTGCCACACTGGAATGCTGAGACACTGCCACAGTGGAACACTGAGAGACTACCACAATGGAACACTGAGTGACTGCCACGCTGGAACACTGAGAGACATCCACACTGGAATGCTGAGAGACCATCACACTGGAACGCTGAGAGGCTGTAACACTGGAATGCTGAGAGACTGCCACACAGGAATGCTGAGAGACTGCCACACTGGAACACTGAGAGACAATCACACTGGAACACTGCGAGACTGCGAAACTGGAATGCTGAGAGACCGACACACAGGAATGCTGAGAGACTGTCACACTGGAATGCTGAGAGGCTGCCACACTGGAACACTGAGAGACAGCCACACTGGAATGCTGAGAGACGGCCACACTGGAACACTGAAACAGTGCCACACTAGAATGCTGAGAGACTGCCACACTGGAATACTGAGAGACAATCACACTGGAACACTGCGAGACTGCGACACTGGAATGCTGAGAGACCGCCACACAGGAATGCTGAGAGACTGTCACACTGGAATGCTGAGAGGCTGCCACACTGGAACACTGAGAGACTACCACAATGGAACACTGAGTGACTGCCACGCTGAAACACTGAGAGACATCCACACTGGAATGCTGAGAGACCATCACACTGGAACGCAGAGAGGCTGTCACACTGGAATGCTGAGAGACTGCCACGCAGGAATGCTGAGAGACTGCCACACTGGAACACTGAGAGACAATCACACTGGAACACTGCGAGACTGCGACACTGGAATGCTGAGAGACCGCCACACAGGAATGCTGAGAGAATGCCACACTGGAATGCTGAGAGAAGCCACACTGGAACACTGAGGGACTGCCACACTGGAACACTGAGAGACTGCCACACTGGCACACAGAGAGACTGCCACACAGGAACACTGAGAGATAGCCACACTGGAATGCTGAGAGACCATCACACTGGAATGCTGAGAGGCTGTCACACTGGAATGCTGAGAGACTGCCACGCGGGAATGCTGAGAGACTGCCACACTGGAACACTGCGAGACAATCACACTGGAACACTGCGAGACTGCCACACTTGGATGCTTAGAGACCGTCACACATGAATTCTGAGAGACTGCCGCATTGGAATGCTAAGAGGCTGCCACACTGGAACACTGAGACACTGCCACACAGGAACACTGAGAGACTGCCACACTGGCACACTGAGAGACTGCCACACTGGAGCACTGAGAGCCTGCCACACTGGCACCCTGAGAGACTGCCACACTGGACTGCTGAGTGACTAACACAATGGGACACTGAGAGACTAATACACTCTAGAACATTGAGAGACTACCACACTGGAACACTGTAAAACAGCCACACTGGAATGCTGAGAGACCGCCAGACTGGAATGCTGAGAGACTGCCACACTGGAATGCTGAGAGACTGCCACACTGGAACGCTGAGACAATGCCACACGGGAATGCTGTGAGACTGCCACACCGGAACACTGAGACACTACCACACTGGAATGCTGAGAAGCTGCCACACTGGAATGCTGAGATTCTGCCACACTGAAACACTGAGGCCGTGCCACACTGGAGTGCTGAGAGGCTCCCACACTGGAACACTGAGACACTGCCACACTGGAATGCTGAGAGACTGCCACACTGGAACACTGTGGGGCTGCTACAGTGGAGCACTGAGAGACTACCACACTGGAACACTGAGCGACTGCCACGCGGGAATGCAGAGAGACTGCAACACTGGAATGCTGAGAGACTATCACACTGTCATGCTGAGAGACTGTCACCCTGCAAAACTGAGAGACCGCCACACTGGAGCACTGAGAGACTGTCACACTGGAACACTGAGAGACTGCCACACTGGAGCACTGCGAGACTGCCACTCTGGAATGCTGAAAGACTGCCACACTGGAACACTGAGAGACCGTCACACTGGAACACTGAGAAACTGCCACACTGGAATGCTGTCAGACTGCCGCAGTGGAACACAGACACAGTGCCACACTGAAATGCTGAGAGGCTGCCACAATGAAACACTGAGACCGTGCCACACTGGAATGCTGAGACACTGCCACAGTGGAACACTGAGTGACTGCCACGCTGGAACACTGAGAGACATCCACACTGGAATGCTGAGAGACCATCACACTGGAACGCTGAGAGGCTGTAACATTGGAATGCTGAGAGACTGCCACGCAGGAATGCTGAGAGACTGCCACACTGGAACACTGAGAGACAATCACACTGGAACACTGCGAGACTGCGAAACTGGAATGATGAGAGACCGCCACACAGGAATGCTGAGAGACTGTCACACTGGAATGCTGAGAGGCTGCCACACTGGAACACTGAGAGACAGCCACACTGGAATGCTGAGCGACGGCCACACTGGAACACTGAAACAGTGCCACACTAGAATGCTGAGAGACTGCCACACTGGAATACTGAGAGACAATCACACTGGAACACTGCGAGACTGCGACACTGGAATGCTGAGAGACCGCCACACAGGAATGCTGAGAGACTGTCACACTGGAATGCTGAGACACTGCCACAGTGGATCACTGAGAGACTACCACAATGGAACACTGAGTGACTGCCACGCTGGAACACTGAGAGACATCCACACTGGAATGCTGAGAGACCATCACACTGGAACGCTGAGAGGCTGTCACACTGGAATGCTGAGAGACTGCCACGCAGGAATGCTGAGAGACTGCCACACTGGAACACTGAGAGACAATCACACTGGAACACTGCGAGACTGCGACACTGGAATGCTGAGAGACCGCCACACAGGAATGCTGAGAGAATGCCACACTGGAATGCTGAGAGAATGCCACACTGGAACACTGAGAGACTGCCACACTGGAACACTGAGAGACTGCCACACTGGCACACAGAGAGACTGCCACACAGGAACACTGAGAGATAGCCACACTGGAATGCTGAGAGACCATCACACTGGAATGCTGAGAGGCTGTCACACTGGAATGCTGAGAGACTGCCACGCGGGAATGCTGAGAGACTGCCACACTGGAACACTGCGAGACAATCACACTGGAACACTGCGAGACTGCCACACTTGGATGCTTAGAGACCGTCACACAGGAATGCTGAGAGACTGCCGCACTGGAATGCTAAGAGGCTGCCACACTGGAACACTGAGACACTGCCACACAGGAACACTGAGAGACTGCCACACTGGGACACTGTGAGACGGCCACAGTGGAATGCTGAGAGACTAACCCACTGGAACACTGAGAGACTGCCACGCGGGAATGCTGAGAGACTGCACACTGGAATGCTGAGAGACCATCACACTGCCACGCTGAGAGACCGTCACACTGCGAACCTGAGAGACTGCCACACTGCAGCACTGAGAGCCTGCCACACTGGAACACTGAGAGACTGCCACACTGGAACACTGGGAGACTGCCACACTGGAACACTGAGACACTGCCACATTGGAATGCTGAGAGATTGCCACATTGGAACCCTGAGAGACTGCCACACTGAAACACTGAGAGACTGCCATACTGAAACACTGAGAGATTGTCACACTGGACCACCGAGACACTGCCACGCTGGAATTCTGAGAGACTGCCACACTGGAACACTGAGAGGCTGCCACACTGGAACCCTGAGAGACTGCCAACTGGAACCCTGAGAGACTGCCACACTGGAAAGCTGAGAGTTCATCACACTGTCACGCTGAGAAACCGTCACACTGCAATGCGAGAGACTGCCACACTGGAACACTGAGAGGCTGCCACACTGGAACCCTGAGAGACTGCCAACTGGAACACTGTGAGACTGCCACACTGGAATGCTGAGAGACTGCCACACTGGAACACTAAGAGTCTGCCACACAGGAATTCTGAGAGACTGCCCCATTGGAACACTGAGAGACGGCCACACTGGAACGCTAAGACAGTGCCACATTGCAATACTGAGAGACTGCCACACTGGAGCACTGAGAGACTGCCACACTGGCACCCTGAGAGACTGCCACACTGGACTGCTGAGTGACTAACACAATGGAACACTGAGAGACTAATACACTCTGGAACATTGGGAGACTACCACACTGGAACACTGTGAAACAGCCACACTGGAATGCAGAGAGACCGCCAGACTGGAATGCTGAGAGACTGCCACACTGGAATGCTGAGAGACTGCCACACTGGAACGCTGAGACAATGCCATGCGGGAATGCTGTGAGACTGCCACACGAGAACACTGAGACACTACCACACTGGAATGCTGAGAAGCTGCCACACTGGAATGCTGAGATTCTGCCACACTGAAACACTGAGGCCGTGCCACACTGGAGTGCTGAGAGGCTCCCACACTGGAACACTGAGACACTGCCACACTGGAATGCTGAAAGACTGCCACACTGGAACACTGAGAGACTATCACACTGGAACACTGAGACACTGCCACACTGGAACACTGTGAGACTGCTACAGTGGAGCACTGAGAGACTACCACACTGGAACACTGAGAGACTGCCACGCGGGAATGCAGAGAGACTGCAACACTGGAACGCTGAGAGACTATCACACTGTCATGCTGAGAGACTGTCACACTGCAAACCTGAGAGACTGCCACACTGGAATGCTGAGAGACTGCCACACTGAAACACTGAGAGACTGCCACACTGGAACACTGAGAGACTGCCACACTGGAATGCTGACAGACTGCCGCAGTGGAACACAGACACAGTGCCACACTGGAACTGCGAGACTGCGACACTGGAATGCTGAGAGACCGCCACACAGGAATGCTGAGAGACTGTCACACTGGAATGCTGAGAGGCTGCCACACTGGAACACTGAGACACTGCCATACATGAACACTGAGAGACAGCCACACTGGAATGCTGAGAGACGGCCATACTTGAACACTGAAATTGTGCCACACTAGAATGCTGAGAGACTGCCACACTGGAATACTGAGACTCTGCCACACTGAAATGCTGAGAGGCTGTCATATTGGAGACATGAGATACTGCCACATTGGAATGCTGAGAGACTGCCACACTGGAATGCTGAGAGAATGCCACACTGGTACACTGAGAGACTGCCGCACTGAAACACTGAGAGACTGCCACACTGGAACACTGAGACACTGCCACACTGGCACACTGAGAGACTGCCACACAGGAACACTGAGAGACTGCCACACAGGAACACTGAGGGGCTGCCACACTGGGACACTGAGACACTGCCACTCGGGAATGCCTTGAGACCCCCCCACCAGAACACTGAGACACTGCCACACTGGAATTCTGAGAGGCAGCCACACTGAAACACTGAGACAGTGCCATACTGGAATGCTGAGAGACTAACACAGTGGAACCCTGAGAGACTACCACACTGGAACATTGAGAGACTACCACACTGGAACACTGTGAGACTGCCACACTGGAATGCTGAGAGAACGCCACACTGGAAAGCTGAGAGACTGCCACACTGGAATGCTGAGAGACTACCACACTGGAATGCTGAGACAATGCCACGTGGGAATGCTGTGAGACTGCCACACCGGAACACTGAGACACTAACACACTGAAATGCTGAGAAGCTACCAAATGGAATACTGAGAGACTGCCACACTGGAACACTGAGAGACCGACACAAAAAACACTGAGACACTGCCACACTGGAATGCTGAGAGACAGCCACAGTGGAACACTGAGAGACTATCACACTGGAACACTGAGAGACCGTCACACTGGAACACTGTGAGGCTGCTGCAGCGGAGCACTGAGAGACTACCACACTGGAACACTGAGAGACTGCCACGCGGGAATGCAGAGAGACTGCAACACTGGAACGCTGAGAGACTATCACACTGTCATGCTGAGAGATTGTCACACGGCAAAACTGAGAGACTGCCACACTGGAGCACTGAGAGACTGCTACACTGGAACACTGAGAGACTGCCACACTGAAACACTGAGCGACCGTCACAATGGAACACTGAGACACTGCCACACTGGCACACTGAGAGACTGCCGCACTGAAACACAGAGAGACTGCCACTCTGGAATGCTGAGACACTGCCACACTGGAACACTGAGAGACTGCCACACTGAATTGCTGAGATGCTGCCACACTGGAATAGTCAGAGAATGCCACACTGGAATGCTGAGAGACTGCCACACTGGAACACTGAGAGACTGACTCACTGGAACCCTGAGAGACTGCCACACTGGAACACTGAGTGACTGCCACACTGGAACACTGAGAGACTGTCACACTGGAACACTGAGACACTGCCACACTGGAATGCTGAGACACTGCCACAGTGGAACACTGAGAGACTACCACACTGGAACACTGAATGACTGCCACATTGGAACACTGCGATAGTGCCACACTGAAATGCTGAGAGACCATCACACTGAAACACTGAGAGACTACAACACTGGAATGCTGAGAGACCGCCACACAGGAATGCTGAGAGACTGTCACACTGGAACCATGAGAGACCTTCACACTGGAACATGGAGGCACTGCCAAACTGGAAAACTGAGACTGCCACACTGGAATACTGAGAGACTGCCACACTCGAATGCTGAGAGACTGCCACACTGGATTGCTGTGAGACTGCCACACTGAGACACTGAGACACTGCCACGTGGGTATACTGTGAGACTGCCACACCGGAACACTGAGACACTGCCACACTGAAATGCTGAGAGACTGCCACACTGGAATGCTGAGAGACTGTCACACTGGAACCATGAGAGACCTTCACACTGGAACATGGAGGCACTGCCAAACTGGAAAACTGAGACTGCCACACTAAAATGCTGAGAAGCTGCCACACAGGAATGCTGAGAGACTACCACACTGGAATGCTGAGAGACTGCCACAATGGGACACTGAGACAAAGCCACGCGGGAATACTGTGAGACTGCCACACTGGAACACTGAGACACTGCCACACTGAAATGCTGAGAAGCTGCCACACTGGAATGCTGAGAGACTGCCACACTGGAACCCTGAGAGACTGCCACACTGGAACTCGGAGAGAATGCCACGGTGGAACACTGAGAGACTGCGAGACTGAGAGACTGAGAGACCGTCACACTGGAACACTGAGAGACCACCACACTGGAACACTGAGAGAGGGCCATACACGAACGCTTAGTGACCGCCACACTGGAACACTGAGAGACCAACACACTGAAACACTGAGAGACTGTCACACTGGAACGCAGAGAGACTGTCACACTGGAACGCTGAGAGACAGCCACACTGGAACACTAACAGACTGCCACACAGGAACGCTGAGAGACAGCCACACTGGAACCCTGAGAGACTGCCACATTGGAACACTGAGAGACCGTCACACTGGAACACTGAGACACTGCCACACTGGAATGCTGAGACACTGCCACACTGGAGCACTGCGAGACTGCCACTCTGGAATGCTGAAAGACTGCCACACTGGAACACTGAGAGACCGTCACACTGGAACACTGAGAAACTGCCACACTGGAATGCTGTCAGACTGCCGCAGTGGAACACAGACACAGTGCCACACTGAAATGCTGAGAGGCTGCCACAATGAAACACTGAGACCATGCCACACTGGAATGCTGAGACACTGCCACAGTGGAACACTGAGAGACTACCACACTGGAACACTGAATGACTGCCACATTGGAACACTGAGATAGTGCCACACTGAAATGCTGAGAGACCATCACACTGGAACGCTGAGAGGCCGTCACACTGGAATTCTGAGAGACTGCCACAGTGGAATGCTGAGAGACTGCCACGCTGGAACACTGAGAGACCATCACACTGAAACACTGAGAGACTACAACACTGGAATGCTGAGAGACCGCCATACAGGAATGCTGAGAGACTGTCACATGGGAACCATGAGAGACCTTCACACTGGGACACTGAGGCACTGCCAAACTGGAACACTGAGACACTGCCACACTGGAACACTGAGAGACTGCAACACTCGAACTCGGAGAGACTGCCACACTGGAACACTGAGAAACTGCCACACTGGAACACTGAGAGACTGCCACACAGGAATGCTGAGGGACTGCCACACTGGAACACAGAGGCACTGCCACACTGGAACACTGAGAGACTGCCACACTGGAATGCTGAGAGACTGCCACACTTGAACGCTGAGAGACTGCCACACTGGAATGCTGAGACACTGCCACACTGGAATGCTGAGAGACTGCCACACTGGAACGCTGAGAGGCTGCCACACTGGGACACTGAGAACTGCCACGTGGGAATGCTGTGAGACTTCCCCACCGGAACACTGAAACACTGTCACACTGAAATGCTGAGAAGCTACCACACTGGAATGCTGAGAGACTGCCACGCTGGAACACTAAGAGACTGCCACACTGGAATGCTGAAAGACTGCCACACTGGAACACTGAGAGACTGACACACTGGAATGCTGAGAGACTGCCACACTGGAATGCTGAGAGACTGCCACACAGGAGCCATGAGAGCCGGCCACACTGGAATGCTGAGAGACTGCCGCACTGGAACACTGAGAGACTGCCACACTGGAATGCTGAGAGACTGCCACACTGGAATGCTGAGAGACTGCCACACTGAAATGCTGAGAGGCTGCCACACTGGAGCCATGAGAGACTGCCACACTGGAATGCTGAGAGACTGCCACACAGGAATGCTGAGAGACTGCCACAGTGGAATGCTCAGAGAATGCCACACTGGAACACTAAGAGACCGTCACAAAGAACACTGAGACACTGCCACACTAAAATGCTGAGAAGCTGCCACACTGGAATGCTGAGAGACTGCCACAATGGGACACTGAGACAAAGCCACGCGGGATTACTGTGAGACTGCCACACTGGAACACTGAGACACTGCCACACTGAAATGCTGAGAAGCTGCCACACTGGAATGCTGAGAGACTGCCACACTGGAATGCTGAG
Organism: Chiloscyllium plagiosum; assembly: GCF_037043375.1. Taxonomy (NCBI): domain Eukaryota; kingdom Metazoa; phylum Chordata; class Chondrichthyes; order Orectolobiformes; family Hemiscylliidae; genus Chiloscyllium; species Chiloscyllium plagiosum. The sequence goes on along the minus strand of NW_028270151.1, from coordinate 19,801,158 downwards.
AGACTGCCACACTGGAACCCGGAGAGACTGCCACACTGGGACACTGAGAACTGCCACGTGGGAATGCTGTGAGACTCCCCCACCGGAACACTGAGACACTGTCACACTGAAATGCTGAGAAGCTGCCACACTGGAATGCTGAGAGACTGCCACAATGGGACACTGAGACAAAGCCACGCGGGATTACTGTGAGACTGCCACACTGGAACACTGAGACACTGCCACACTGAAATGCTGAGAAGCTACCACACTGGAATGCTGAGAGACTGCCACGCTGGAACACTAAGAGACTGCCACACTGGAATGCTGAAAGACTGCCACACTGAAAAACTGAGACAGTGCCACACCGGAACACTGAGAGGCTGCCACAGTGGAACACTGAGACACTGCCACACTGGAATGCTATGAGAATGCCACACTGGAATGCTGAGAGACTTCCACACTTTAATGCTGAGAGACTTCCACACTTGAATGCTGAGAGACTTCCACACTTGAACGCTGAGAGACAGCTGCACTGGAACACTGAGAGACTGACACACTGGAATGCGGAGAGACTGCCACACTGGAATGCTGAGAGACTGCCACACGGGAGCCATGAGAGCCGGCCACACTGGAATGCTGAGAGACTGCCGCACTGGAACACTGAGAGACTGCCACACTGGAATGCTGAGAGACTGCCACACTGGAATGCTGAGAGACTTCCACACTTGAATGCTGAGAGACTTCCACACTTGAACGCTGAGAGACAGCTGCACTGGAACACTGAGAGACTGACACACTGGAATGCGGAGAGACTGCCACACTGGAATGCTGAGAGACTGCCACACGGGAGCCATGAGAGCCGGCCACACTGGAATGCTGAGAGACTGCCGCACTGGAACACTGAGAGACTGCCACACTTGAATGCTGAGAGACTTCCACACTTGAACGCTGAGAGACTGCCACACTGGAGCCATGAGAGACTGCCACACTGGAGCCATGAGAGATTGCCACACTGGAATGCTGAGAGAATGCCACACTGGAATACTGAGAGACTGCCACACTGAATTGCTGAGAGGCTGCCACACTTGAATGCTGAGAGACTTCCACACTTGAACGCTGAGAGACTGCCGCACTGCAACACTGAGAGACTGCCACACTGGAATGCTGAGAGACTGCCACACTGGAATGCTGAGAGACTTCCACACTTGAATGCTGAGAGACGTCCACACTTGAACGCTGAGAGACTGCCGCACTGGAACACTGAGAGACTGACACACTGGAATGCTGAGAGACTGTCACACTGGAATGCTGAGAGACTGCCGCACTGGAACACTGAGAGACTGCCACACTGGAATGCCGAGAGACTGCCACACTGAAATGCTGAGAGGCTGCCACACTGGAGCCATGAGAGACTGCCACACTGGAATGCTGAGAGACTGCCACACTGGAATGCTGAGAGAATGCCACACTGGAATACTGAGAGACTGCCACACTGAATTGCTGAGAGGCTGCCACACTTGAATGCTGAGAGACTTCCACACTTGAACGCTGAGAGACTGCCGCACTGCAATACTGAGAGACTGCCACACTGGAATGCTGAGAGACTGCCACACTGGAATGCTTAGAGACTTCCACACTTGAATGCTGAGAGACTTCCACACATGAACGCTGAGAGACTGCCGCACTGGAACACTGAGAGACTGACACACTGGAATGTTGAGAGACTGCCACACTGGAATGCTGAGAGACTGCCACACGGGAGCCATGAGAGCCGGCCACACTGGAATGCTGAGAGACTGCCGCACTGGAATGCTGAGAGACTGCCACACTGGAATGCTGAGAGAATGCCACACTGGAATACTGAGAGACTGCCACACTGAATTGCTGAGAGGCTGCCACACTTGAATGCTGAGAGACTGCCGCACTGCAACACTGAGAGACTGCCACACTGGAATGCTGAGTGACTGCCACACTGGAATGCTGAGAAACTGCCACACTGGAACACTGAGGGACTGCCACACTGGAATGCTGAGGGAGTGCCGCACTGGAACACTGAGAAACTGCCACACTGGAACACTGAGAGACTGCCACACAGGAATGCTGAGGGACTGCCACACTGGAACACAGAGGCACTGCCACACTGGAACACTGAGAGACTGCCACACTGGAATGCTGAGAGACTGCCACACTTGAACGCTGAGAGACTGCCACACTGGAATGCTGAGACACTGCCACACTGGAATGCTGAGAGACTGCCACACTGGAACGCTGAGAGACTGCCACACTGGGACACTGAGAACTGCCACGTGGGAATGCTGTGAGACTTCCCCACCGGAACACTGAAACACTGTCACACTGAAATGCTGAGAAGCTACCACACTGGAATGCTGAGAGACTGCCACGCTGGAACACTAAGAGACTGCCACACTGGAATGCTGAAAGACTGCCACACTGGAACACTGAGAGACTGACACACTGGAATGCTGAGAGACTGCCACACTGGAATGCTGAGAGACTGCCACACAGGAGCCATGAGAGCCGGCCACACTGGAATGCTGAGAGACTGCCACACTGGAATGCTGAGAGACTGCCACACTGGAATGCTGAGAGACTGCCACACTGAAATGCTGAGAGGCTGCCACACTGGAGCCATGAGAGACTGCCACACTGGAATGCTGAGAGACTGCCACACAGGAATGCTGAGAGACTGCCACAGTGGAATGCTCAGAGAATGCCACACTGGAACACTAAGAGACCGTCACAAAGAACACTGAGACACTGCCACACTAAAATGCTGAGAAGCTGCCACACTGGAATGCTGAGAGACTGCCACAATGGGACACTGAGACAAAGCCACGCGGGATTACTGTGAGACTGCCACACTGGAACACTGAGACACTGCCACACTGAAATGCTGAGAAGCTGCCACACTGGAATGCTGAGAGACTGCCACACTGGAACCCTGAGAGACTGCCACACTGGGACACTGAGAACTGCCACGTGGGAATGCTGTGAGACTCCCCCACCGGAACACTGAAACACTGTCACACTGAAATGCTGAGAAGCTACCACACTGGAATGCTGAGAGACTGCCACGCTGGAACACTAAGAGACTGCCACACTGGAATGCTGAAAGACTGCCACACTGAAAAACTGAGACAGTGCCACACCGGAACACTGAGAGGCTGCCACAGTGGAACACTGAGACACTGCCACACAGGAATGCTATGAGAATGCCACACTGGAATGCTGAGAGACTTCCACACTTTAATGCTGAGAGACTTCCACACTTGAACGCTGAGAGACTGCCGCACTGCAACACTGAGAGACTGCCACACTGGAATGCTGAGAGACTGCCACACTGGAATGCTGAGAGACTTCCACACTTGAATGCTGAGAGACTTCCACACTTGAACGCTGAGAGACAGCTGCACTGGAACACTGAGAGACTGACACACTGGAATGCGGAGAGACTGCCACACTGGAATGCTGAGAGACTGCCACACGGGAGCCATGAGAGCCGGCCACACTGGAATGCTGAGAGACTGCCGCACTGGAACACTGAGAGACTGCCACACTTGAATGCTGAGAGACTTCCACACTTGAACGCTGAGAGACTGCCACACTGGAGCCATGAGAGACTGCCACACTGGAGCCATGAGAGATTGCCACACTGGAATGCTGAGAGAATGCCACACTGGAATACTGAGAGACTGCCACACTGAATTGCTGAGAGGCTGCCACACTTGAATGCTGAGAGACTTCCACACTTGAACGCTGAGAGACTTCCACACTTGAACGCTGAGAGACAGCTGCACTGGAACACTGAGAGACTGACACACTGGAATGCGGAGAGACTGCCACACTGGAATGCTGAGAGACTGCCACACGGGAGCCATGAGAGCCGGCCACACTGGAATGCTGAGAGACTGCCGCACTGGAACACTGAGAGACTGCCACACTTGAATGCTGAGAGACTTCCACACTTGAACACTGAGAGACTGCCACACTGGAGCCATGAGAGACTGCCACACTGGAGCCATGAGAGATTGCCACACTGGAATGCTGAGAGAATGCCACACTGGAATACTGAGAGACTGCCACACTGAATTGCTGAGAGGCTGCCACACTTGAATGCTGAGAGACTTCCACACTTGAACGCTGAGAGACTGCCGCACTGCAACACTGAGAGACTGCCACACTGGAATGCTGAGAGACTGCCACACTGGAATGCTGAGAGACTTCCACACTTGAATGCTGAGAGACGTCCACACTTGAACGCTGAGAGACTGCCGCACTGGAACACTGAGAGACTGACACACTGGAATGCTGAGAGACTGTCACACTGGAATGCTGAGAGACTGCCACACGGGAGCCCTGAGAGCCGGCCACACTGGAATGCTGAGAGACTGCCGCACTGGAACACTGAGAGACTGCCACACTGGAATGCCGAGAGACTGCCACACTGAAATGCTGAGAGGCTGCCACACTGGAGCCATGAGAGACTGCCACACTGGAATGCTGAGAGACTGCCACACTGGAATGCTGAGAGAATGCCACACTGGAATACTGAGAGACTGCCACACTGAATTGCTGAGAGGCTGCCACACTTGAATGCTGAGAGACTTCCACACTTGAACGCTGAGAGACTGCCGCACTGCAATACTGAGAGACTGCCACACTGGAATGCTGAGAGACTGCCACACTGGAATGCTTAGAGACTTCCACACTTGAATGCTGAGAGACTTCCACACATGAACGCTGAGAGACTGCCGCACTGGAACACTGAGAGACTGACACACTGGAATGTTGAGAGACTGCCACACTGGAATGCTGAGAGACTGCCACACGGGAGCCATGAGAGCCGGCCACACTGGAATGCTGAGAGACTGCTGCACTGGAATGCTGAGAGACTGCCACACTGGAATGCTGAGAAAATGCCACACTGGAATACTGAGAGACTGCCACACTGAATTGCTGAGAGGCTGCCACACTTGAATGCTGAGAGACTGCCGCACTGCAACACTGAGAGACTGCCACACTGGAATGCTGAGTGACTGCCACACTGGAATGCTGAGACACTGCCACACTGGAACACTGAGGGACTGCCACACTGGAATGCTGAGGGAGTGCCGCACTGGAACACTGAGAAACTGCCACACTGGAACACTGAGAGACTGCCACACTGGAATGCTGAGAGACTGCCACACTTGAACGCTGAGAGACTGCCACACTGGAATGCTGAGACACTGCCACACTGGAATGCTGAGAGACTGCCACACTGGAACGCTGAGAGACTGCCACACTGGGACACTGAGAACTGCCACGTGGGAATGCTGTGAGACTTCCCCACCGGAACACTGAAACACTGTCACACTGAAATGCTGAGAAGCTACCACACTGGAATGCTGAGAGACTGCCACGCTGGAACACTAAGAGACTGCCACACTGGAATGCTGAAAGACTGCCACACTGGAACACTGAGAGACTGACACACTGGAATGCTGAGAGACTGCCACACTGGAATGCTGAGAGACTGCCACACAGGAGCCATGAGAGCCGGCCACACTGGAATGCTGAGAGACTGCCGCACTGGAACACTGAGAGACTGCCACACTGGAATGCTGAGAGACTGCCACACTGGAATGCTGAGAGACTGCCACACTGAAATGCTGAGAGGCTGCCACACTGGAGCCATGAGAGATTGCCACACTGGAATGCTGAGAGACTGCCACACAGGAATGCTGAGAGACTGCCACAGTGGAATGCTCAGAGAATGCCACACTGGAACACTAAGAGACCGTCACAAAGAACACTGAGACACTGCCACACTAAAATGCTGAGAAGCTGCCACACTGGAATGCTGAGAGACTGCCACAATGGGACACTGAGACAAAGCCACGCGGGATTACTGTGAGACTGCCACACTGGAACACTGAGACACTGCCACACTGAAATGCTGAGAAGCTGCCACACTGGAATGCTGAGAGACTGCCACACTGGAACCCTGAGAGACTGCCACACTGGGACACTGAGAACTGCCACGTGGGAATGCTGTGAGACTCCCCCACCGGAACACTGAAACACTGTCACACTGAAATGCTGAGAAGCTACCACACTGGAATGCTGAGAGACTGCCACGCTGGAACACTAAGAGACTGCCACACTGGAATGCTGAAAGACTGCCACACTGAAAAACTGAGACAGTGCCACACCGGAACACTGAGAGGCTGCCACAGTGGAACACTGAGACACTGCCACACAGGAATGCTATGAGAATGCCACACTGGAATGCTGAGAGACTTCCACACTTTAATGCTGAGAGACTTCCACACTTGAACGCTGAGAGACTGCCGCACTGCAACACTGAGAGACTGCCACACTGGAATGCTGAGAGACTGCCACACTGGAATGCTGAGAGACTTCCACACTTGAATGCTGAGAGACTTCCACACTTGAACGCTGAGAGACAGCTGCACTGGAACACTGAGAGACTGACACACTGGAATGCGGAGAGACTGCCACACTGGAATGCTGAGAGACTGCCACACGGGAGCCATGAGAGCCGGCCACACTGGAATGCTGAGAGACTGCCGCACTGGAACACTGAGAGACTGCCACACTTGAATGCTGAGAGACTTCCACACTTGAACGCTGAGAGACTGCCACACTGGAGCCATGAGAGACTGCCACACTGGAGCCATGAGAGATTGCCACACTGGAATGCTGAGAGAATGCCACACTGGAATACTGAGAGACTGCCACACTGAATTGCTGAGAGGCTGCCACACTTGAATGCTGAGAGACTTCCACACTTGAACGCTGAGAGACTGCCGCACTGCAATACTGAGAGACTGCCACACTGGAATGCTGAGAGACTGCCACACTGGAATGCTGAGAGACTTCCACACTTGAATGCTGAGAGACGTCCACACTTGAACGCTGAGAGACTGCCGCACTGGAACACTGAGAGACTGACACACTGGAATGCTGAGAGACTGTCACACTGGAATGCTGAGAGACTGCCACACGGGAGCCCTGAGAGCCGGCCACACTGGAATGCTGAGAGACTGCCGCACTGGAACACTGAGAGACTGCCACACTGGAATGCCGAGAGACTGCCACACTGAAATGCTGAGAGGCTGCCACACTGGAGCCATGAGAGACTGCCACACTGGAATGCTGAGAGACTGCCACACTGGAATGCTGAGAGAATGCCACACTGGAATACTGAGAGACTGCCACACTGAATTGCTGAGAGGCTGCCACACTTGAATGCTGAGAGACTTCCACACTTGAACGCTGAGAGACTGCCGCACTGCAATACTGAGAGACTGCCACACTGGAATGCTGAGAGACTGCCACACTGGAATGCTTAGAGACTTCCACACTTGAATGCTGAGAGACTTCCACACATGAACGCTGAGAGACTGCCGCACTGGAACACTGAGAGACTGACACACTGGAATGTTGAGAGACTGCCACACTGGAATGCTGAGAGACTGCCACACGGGAGCCATGAGAGCCGGCCACACTGGAATGCTGAGAGACTGCCGCACTGGAATGCTGAGAGACTGCCACACTGGAATGCTGAGAGAATGCCACACTGGAATACTGAGAGACTGCCACACTGAATTGCTGAGAGGCTGCCACACTTGAATGCTGAGAGACTGCCGCACTGCAACACTGAGAGACTGCCACACTGGAATGCTGAGTGACTGCCACACTGGAATGCTGAGAAACTGCCACACTGGAACACTGAGGGACTGCCACACTGGAATGCTGAGGGAGTGCCGCACTGGAACACTGAGAGACTGCCACACTGGAATGCTGAGAGACTGCCACACTGGAATGCTGAGACGCTGCCACACTGGAACATTGAGAGACTGCCACTCTGGAATGCTGAGAGACTGCCACACTGGAACACTGAGAGACCGCCACAGTGGAAAGCTGAGACACTGCCACACTGGACTGCTGAAGCCTACATTGGAATGCTGAGAGACTGCCACACTGGAACACTGAGAGACTGCCACACTGGAACACTGAGTGACTGCCACACTGGAACGTTGAGTGTCTGCCACACTGGAATGCTGAGAGATGGCCACATTGGAACACTGAGAGACTACCACATGAGTGAGGAAAACCACAATGATGGGCTGATAGATATCCATGCTGAGGCCGGGCTGAGGCTAGGACTTTAGAACATCACTGAGAAAAAAGGCAAAAAAAACTCAAAAGAGAAAAAAAAAACTGATGGAGTGGATGAGCACTGGCTGAGAAGTCCTAATCCGCTGCCATCTTGGATTAGATAGGACTATACTTACTGGAGTATAGAAAAATGACAGGGGTGGGCATTGTGCAGGGGGGTTGTGCAGGGAGTCCCATAGAAATCTATAACATTCCAACAGGATTAATGCAGAAATGGTATTCCCAATGACCATTAAGTACAGAAGCAGGGCTCACAATTTAAGAATACAGTTTCTAGGTCGGCAATTTCAAACAGAGAAAAAGAAACTTGTTTTTTCACTGAGAGTGGCAAGCCTGCGAAATTCTCTGCCACAGAAAGGCAAAATGTTGAATATTTTCCAGAAGGGATGTGACATAGATCTTAGTGCTAAAGGAATCAAAAGTCATGAAGCAAAGGTGAGAACAGGGCACTGAGTTGGATAACCAGCCATGATCATATTGAATAGTGGAGCAGGCTAGAAGGTGCCTAGTGGTCTATGCCTGTTCCAGTTTTCTGTGCTTCATTAATTAACTTTCATACCTTAACAATTTCCCAGCATCTCTAATAATTATCATTCAACTACTACTGATTTTGAAAATCTGAAATAAAAACAGAAAGTGCTGGCTCAGCATGTCTGGCAGCATCTGTAGAGAGAAACAGAATTAAAAGTCTTCGTGAATATTGCTCTACGAGGAAGTATTTCATATCAGTGTGTAATTCCAACACATTACATTTTGATCTACAAAAGTTTTTGCTTGAAAATAATGCCTATTTATTTCTTTATATGTTAATAATTCAAAGAAATAACTTGCATTTGTATTGCGGCTTTTAGACTGTACTATGCCTCAAAGTACTGTCACTGATGTCCTTTGAGCTATAGCCATTGATGTGATGTAGCAAACATCCCTCGTATGAAAAAAATACCTGTGGTGATTTGCACACAGCAAGGTGCCACAAGCTGCAATATGATGCACACTAATACCCTGCTCTCGATCAAATAGCACCCTGTCTGACTGGCTCTGAACTCACTTCCAGGAATGGCTTTGAATTTCCATCTCATCTCTCTAAACCACGAAATCCTTTAAAAGTAAAGCACTGAGCTGCAGGAAGAGGAAAATATGTCCAAGTGTGGGCCATTCATGTTTTCGAATACCCTTCCCACCTAAGTAGATTTTAGATTAAGTGCTATCATTCCAACTTCCTTGATATAAAAATCTGTAAATCTCAAAATGGACTCACAGTATCTAATTTTTGTTATAAATTCTGTGTGTTTGGATTGAGCCCTCCACTATCACCTGATGAAGGAGCGATGCTCCGAAAGCTAGTGTGCTTCCAATTAAACCTGTTGGACTATAACCTGGTATTGTGTGATTTTTAACAGTATCAGCAACATTTTGGGTGAGTATTCTGTTTGTGTGAAGGAGTGCTTTGGACATCGTTGTTGAATGATTAAGCTCGAATTTTAACAATCTGCTTCCCTTGTTTTGGACTCTCCCAGAACTTTATTTAGTTATTTCAAATGCTTTAAGTAGATTTTTACTCAGCACTCAAGGGAATGAGAGATTGGTTAATTCATAAAATAACTTTCTCATGGCTGGTGGCATTCTTTGAGTCCCCCTGCTGAGTGTGAGAACTGCAATGTGTTATTAGAAAGGCTTTAGGACCCCAAACTTGTCCATGTTGTTATTAATGCTTCACATAAGCCTCTCCCTGTTTTCAGCACCCACATTAGCTGTCTATGTGACAAATACACTATAGGTATATTCAGCCAAGTAGCCCTGATGGAAACTGGAAGGGATTAAATATAGTCCCTGGGTGTCTGTCAGTTGAATATTAAGAAGGCCTGTTGGGGCAATAGATAGGGGGATTACTACCAAAAAGGGCAGAGAGAGTCATGATTAGCAAAGGAAATTAGAGCTATTGGAGGAGGTGGGAACAAAGGCGGTGATGGAGGGAATCTCAGGCTGTGTGGTGAGTGGGGGAGTATATAGAATGGTTTTGGAGAGCATAGCAGACTACAGGACAGAGCTAATTAGAAGTGACCATTGCTCTGGCCTCCACAGGGAAGCAGAGAAGAGCAAGGAGGGCATCATTAAGGTAGTATGTCCAGGTATGGGGTGGTGGGGCGAGGGTGTGCAGTTAGAGATGAAATTTAATATGGTGGGTCCCCACATTGAGCAGATGGGTGGAAATGGACTGTCAGGGTAGAACATAGTAAATGGGACCCGGCGGCTCGGGGGTATGGTGTGGGGTGGCGTGAAGGGTAACTTAGCAATGACTAGATAGGGGCCCGTTGCCTATGATGACAGCTATACCCCCTGCCATTGCTTGTTGCTCTCTAGACTGGACAACAAGTGGAGCAATGCCCAAGGTAAGCAGAGTCAGTGTAACTTTGACGGGTGAAAATGCAGGTTCCAAATCTGATGGACATTAGGAGTCTAAAGGGGCACATGCTTGTGCTGGAAGCTCTCTTTCTGGATAGCAGAGCTCAGCTACATCAGGCACTCCAAGGTAGAGAGGACCAGCTTGACACCCAGTTCTGTTGTGCTAGCTGCATCATGCACTGTCAAGGTCAAAAAGTGTGGTGCTGGAAAAACACAGCTGGTCAGGCAGCATTCGATGAGCAGGACAGTCGACATTTCTGATGAAGAGCTTATGCTGAAAATGTCGACTCTCCTTGGATGCTGCCTGACCAGCTGTGCTTTTCCAGCACCACACACTTTGACTCTGATCTCCAGCATCTGCACTCCTCACTTTCTCCTCCATGCATTGTCAAGGTCAAGATACTGGGTTTCCCGTAGGTGTGAACTACAACTCTATTCATCTGCTTTCTCACTCCCTTTAGCTAGCTATCAATAAATGCTCCTGTCTAGACTTGTCCGAGTGCTTCTCTGTATGTGATGGTCCCCGTGAGGAAAATTGTGGGATTAGGGAATGGGAACCGGGAAACTGTAGCGGGGCATCAGAGAGGGTGTTTAGACTGCATCTGTCTCAGAATAGGTAAAGTTTGTGACTTGGTAGTGACGAGGCTGAGAGAATGGGATTGAATGTGTGAGGGGGAGTCAGCTGAAATAGTTCTATGTTGTGGGCGGCATGCCTTTGTGGCTACTGCACCAGCTCCTGCCCAAAATATCAATTCCCCTGCTCCTCAGAAGCTGCATGATCTGCTGGCCCATGAAGGTCATTGCTGGATTGCCAACAGTTATGCTGATGTACAGCCACCTGTCTAAGGTGGCATGAGGGTAGGGGAAGCAGGTCTTTTTGTAGCTATCCGGTGAGTGGTGAGTTGTTCTGGGAATGGCAAGTGTTAAGATAGGGCCAGAATCGATGTGGGATGCTACCGGAGTGGGGATTAGTTGTCAATGAGGCAGATATGGCAAGAAATTTTGTTGTGCCCTGTGGCGAGAATCCCTCCAAAGAAAATGACGCAATATGCACTTAGCCAAAAAGAACTAAGATTCAGCTCCATAATCTGTGTTGCGCTGAGAAAGATCCCATAAAAGGCAACATGTCTGTTTAAAGGGAACAGGCCATCTGACATTTTTGTGCAGAGAAATTTAGTGTTGATTTGGAAGGACCTCAAACACAAGGAGATAAATCGAGAAGCAGCCTGCTGTTAACAACAGGGGGGTTTTGACGCACACAGATCGTTGTATTTTTAGAAGTCAATTTTCTTCTGATGAGCTAATCTGCATGCAGATATTCTCTCATTCCTAATGTATCACTGTACATAAAAGAAATTGATTCTGAATATGCTTGGCTGAAGGAAATGTTAATGCACCAGATGTCTTTGTGAACCTACTTACTATCATTTTCAATCTTGTGGAATCACCAGCAGGCAAATGGCATTGTCATAGTTTGGCCTGGCCTAAAGGGATTGTGGATATTGACAGGGTATGTAGTTTTGTGGAAGCTATGAAGCATCACAATATCCTTCAGCAAGTCTTAGTAGCTGCCAACTCAGCCACCTGTTCCCCTTGATATGGATCCAAACTGTTGATCCACTAATGCCTCCTTAACAAAGGAAGACAATAGGCTGCTGGGCAAATATTCATGATTTGGAGATGCCGGTCTTAGACTGGGGTGTACAAAGTTACAAATCACACAACACCAGGTTATAGTCCAACAGGTTTAATTGGAAGCACTAGCTTTCGAAGCATCGCTCCTTTATCAGGTGGTTCTGATGAAGGAGCAATACACTGAAAGCTAGTGCTTTCAATTAAACCTGTTGAACTATAACCTGGAGTTGTGTGATTTGTAACTTTGGGCAAATATTCACCCTGAAAGACAGCCTCTGTACGTGGAGCGAAAATTCATCTGTGTTTCAAAACAAACTCACTTAGAACCCAAGCACTGAAACAGCTTCAAGGTTATTAATTTCATTGTCGGGATGTGGCTCTCCCTTAAAACTTGATATTTGTTTCTCTGACCGTCTATTTAGCTCACTTTATAGGGCAGTTAAGGGGCAAAAACATTTAACTTGCCCTAAAGTAATTACTTTCCCTAAACAACAGTTGTGAACCAGTTGATGGTTTTTACAATAATAAAGAGCTTCATGATCAGTGAACAGTATTACCGAAACTTAAGAAAAAGTCACAAAATGCTTTGTTAGGAATTTGGTTAGGTTATCAAGCTAAATGTCTGCATTTCTAGTCCAAACATGATTATTACACTCACATAAAAGCAAAGAATTTTGAATGCTGAAGAAATCAAATAAAAGCAGAAAATGCTTTTAATCAAATAAGAGCAGAAAGCTCAGCAATCTCGCAGCATATGTGGAGAGAGAAGCACAATTAGAGCTCCGAAGAAGAGTTATATTGGAACTCCAACATTAACGCTGTTTCTCTTCCCATAGATTAGATTCCCTACAGCGTGGAAACAGGCCCTTCAGCCCAACCAGTCCACACCGACCCTCTGGAGAGTAATCCACCCAGACCCATTCCCCTACATTTACCCCTTCACTTAACACTATGGGCAATTTAGCATGGCCAATTCACCTGACCTGCACATCTTTACTGTGGGGGGAACCAGAGCACCCAGAGGAAACCCACGCAGACACAGGGAAAACGTACAAACTCCACACAGACAGTTGCCCGAGGCTGGAATCGAACCTGGGACCCTGGTGCTGGGAGGCAGCAGTGCTAACCACTGAGCCACCGTGCCACCTGATCTGCTGGCTCCTGCAACAGTTTCTACTTTTATTTATATTAATTATGCCAGTCACTGCAGTGTTGATTTGTTACAAAGCTCTATGCCTATATGTTTACTTTTGATCATTTTTTAACCTTTCCAGTGAACAGTGCTGTCCGCTGAGGGCCCTTTTGGAAATTCACTGGGTGTACATTGTCAATATAATGTTAAAAACACACATTTTCAGAGTCTACTACATTAGCAAGCATCTGACGATAGCACAACACCAGAAAATCCTACTTGCCATGGTTGCTGTAAATTAATGATTTTGAATCCATTTAGAAAATTGTTTCTGGTTCCTACTGCCTGCATAATTACAAGTCCAGTTACAAGTGGAGTTCCGCAGGGATCAGTTCTGGGTCCTCTGCTGTTTGTAATTTTTATTAATGACTTGGATGAGGGAGTCGAAGGGTGGGTCAGTAAATTTGCAGATGATACGAAGATTGGTGGAGTTGTGGATAGTGAGGAGGGCTGTTGTCGGCTGCAAAGAGACTTAGATATGATGCAGAGCTGGGCTGAGGAGTGGCAGATGGAGTTCAACCCTGCCAAGTGTGAGGTTGTCCATTTTGGAAAGACAAATAAGAATGCGGAATACAGGGTTAACGGTAGGGTTCTTAGTGGGGTGGAGGAACAGAGGGATCTTGGGGTCTATGTTCATAGATCTTTGAAAGTTGCCACTCAGGTGGATAGAGCTTGTAAGAAGGCCTATGGTGTATTAGCGTTCATTGGCAGAGGGATTGAATTCAAGAGTCGTGAGGTGATGTTGCAACTGTACAGGACTTTGGTTAGGCCACATTTGGAGTACTGTGTGCAGTTCTGGTCGCCTCACTTTAGGAAAGATGTGGAAGCTTTGGAGAGGGTGCAGAGAAGATTTACCAGGATGTTGCCTGGAATGGAGAATAGGTCGTACGAGGATAGGTTGAGAGTGCCAGGCCTTTTCTCATTGGAACGGCGAAGGATGAGGGGTGACTTGATCGAGGTTTATAAGATGATCAGAGGAATCGATAGAGTAGACAGTCAGAAACTTTTTCCCCGGGTACAACAGAGTGTTACAAGGGGACATAAATTTAAGGTGAAGGGTGGAAGGTATAGGAGAGATGTCAGGGGTGGGTTCTTTACCCAGAGAGTGGTGGGGGCATGGAATGCGCTGCCTGTGGGAGTGGTAGAGTCAGAATCTTTGGTGACCTTTAAGCGGCAATTGGATAGGTACATGGATGGGTGCTTAAGCTAGGACAAATGTTCGGCACAACATTGTGGGCCGAAGGGCCTGTTCTGTGCTGTATTGTTCTATGTTCTATGTTCTATGTTCTATAATTGTCAGTTCAGTTTAATAGAACCGATGTGGCATTGACATTAGCGATAGTAAAGTATCATAGAATATCACAAAACTGGCTTTATAATCTTTCTGATTCTGTATCCCATTCACTCATTCGACCTGCTTCCCCAGATAATGGCTGTGAATCAAGCACTTCCTCACCCCCTACCATGAAGCCAATCTGGGCAGGCACTGCCCCATTCAGTAAATGACATTGCAATATTGAGAAATGGCTTGACCCAGGATTTCCGACCTTGAAGAGGAAAGTAAGGCCTGATGTTTCGGGTGTATGACATTTCATCATGGAAGATGGCCTGCTTACTCTCCAGAAAAAAATTCAAGAATATTTTGGGTGGTAAAAATCTGTGAACCACATTTCACTTATCACTCCAATCCAATAGCAAGCAGGAAGTTTAAATTTTAAAGCGTGTTGAATATTCCAGAAGAGACTGTTACCTCTTTTGTGCACAGAACAGGGCTGAAAATTAGGAAGAAAGGAAACAGGAAATTGTAAACACAGGAGCAAAGAATTTCAATAAATATATTACCAACAATGTGACCCATCAAACCTAGTCCATGGGCAGTGAATGAAAATTTCTGGTGTGTCTTTCTGGTGGGCATAGTCCCAGTGATAAGACACACTTAAAATATGATCAGTTCTGCTCTTTTGTCACATCAGGAATTTAGGCAAAATGTCCTTCTCCTCTAACCAGTCACAGTTATGTGAGGACCAGACCAGGCACTAAAGACACTGTCAGATATTAGGAAATGAAATTCACCATCCAAGATTCTGCAGATTCAAGGAGTTAAATCAATTCCTGTTCCTAAAGTTTCCCAACCATGATATCACTTCGCAACAGCTTCACTGTCTCAGGAACAATAACTAAATTGACCTCAAGTAGGTAGGACCATGGAAAATAAAATGTCATTAAATCTGCTGATCTTAAGAAAATTTGCCTGTGTTTTGCATTCACTCATGGGATATGAGCAACACTCGTAATACCGATACTTAATGTCTATCCCTAATTCAAAAACAATGGGGCCAACTCCTTGACTGGCTGCTGTAGTCACCCATAACTTTTTAATTCCCAAAACCTATATTTATTCTTCAGTCTTAAATTTGAGGAAAGTGAAGAGATAGCTAATGCAGTGAAGTTGATTCCCAAAGTTGTTGCCTAAATTTTCATAGACATTGAGTTATATCCAAAGTAAAAGTTAAGAATAGAGAATCCATTTTGGAAAAAAAGTTAATTCCTGTTTCTCCATCCTTCATCCTTCTTCCCATCTCACACTCTTGACCCTAAACATGAACATTCGACAGTAGCAACCCTTGCTTTCTGATCTGCATTGCTCGCGGAGTGGACTCGATGGGCCGAATGGCCTTACTTCCGCTCCTATGTCTTATGGTCTAATATCAAAACACTAATTGCATAACCTTGGTCTATATTTTACAACATTCTGAACAGCTTATAGTAAAAATGAATTATCTGTTGTACACATGGCCAGTATAAAGGTGTCCTATGTGGAAAAGGGTTTCACTGAAGATGTATTCATTCATCAAGCGTTGTGTCCTTGACAATTGAGTGAACTCCTTTTTGCCATTTTCGCCAGGCCCAGATTGACAAAACAATGGCAACGTTCCTTTTGAAGGTGAATCTTCACCTCAATGAATAAAAGTAGGCAGCTTACCTAATGGTTGCAAAGCTGATTCAGGGGAACTATTCACTACTTTCAGCTGATCATTGCCTTGCCCTCTGTTTGTTATGGTTTTGGCCATTCTGAAACCATGCCATACAAGGCATGCAGATACAGGGCCTCATGTGGTCTTATACTGACCTCAGACCTGACTACCCATCACCATTGTGCTCATGTATTTGTGGTTGATCTGACAATGTCTCAATTTTAAGATTCTCGTCATGTTTTCAAAACCCTCTCAACTACTGTAACATCTTGCAACCCTACAATCCGTGTGGACGGCACGGTGGCACAGTGGTTAGCAGAGCTGCCTCACAGCGCCAGAGACCGGGTTCAATTCCCGCCTCAGGCAACTCTCTGTGTGGAGTTTGCACATTCTCCCCATGTCTGCGTGGGTTTCCTCCGGGTGCTCTGGTTTCCTCCCACAATCCAAAAATGTGCAGGTTAGGTGAATTGACCACGCTAAATTGCCCGTAGTGTTAGGTGAAGGGGTAAATGTAGGAGAATGGGTCTGGATGGGTTACGCTTCGGCGGGTCGGTGTGGACTTATTGGGCCGAAGGGCCTGTTTCCACACTGTAAGTAATCTAATCTAATCCCCTGGAACATCGGAGGCTGAGGAGTGATCTTATGGAAGTTTAGGCTGGATTGTTGGTTTGCAGAGCAGTGTGATGCTAACAGTGTGGGTTCAATTCCCATCACCGGTTTGAGGTCACCATGAAGGACTCTCCTTCTCGACCTCTTCCCTTACCTGAGGTCTGGTGGCTGTCAGGTTAAATCACCGCCGATCGCTTCTGTCTAATGAAGAAAAAAACCCCTATGGTCTGGTAAGACTATGGCGACACAACAACCGATAAGGTGCGTAGCCAAGGTCTTATCCCCAAGGTAGGAAAGATTTAAAGGGGACTTCAGGGGCAAATTCATCAAAGAGAAGGCAAAGTATGGAACAGATTGCCAGAGGATGTGGTAAAGGCGGATACAGTTGCAACATTTAAAAGACATTTGGACAGGTACATGGCTAGGAAAGGTTTAGAGGACCATGGGCCAAATATAGGCAAATGATTCAGTTCAGGAAATTTTGTCGGCATGGAGGGAAGGGTTGAAGGGCCTGATTTTATGCTACATGGCTCTATGATTCTGGGAGGTCTGTAATTCTCCAAATCTGACTTCTTCCACGGCCCTGATTTTCTTTGGCTCTACATTTCCAGCTGTGCCTTAAGCTAAACCTCACCACTATCTCTCTTTTAATTCTCTCATGACACTCTTTAAAGCCTCTCGATCCTTCTGCGGCCTGGTATTGAACTTTGTTCGCTAACTATTTAAAATACCTTCAGGTATTTTACTGGTTTATAGGTGCTATTATATGCAAGCTGGAATCTGTGACTTTGCAGGGACTAACAGAGCTGTACTAAATGGTCCTGACAAACATAGTGCTCTCTGAGGAGACACCAGCTGCAAGTCTAACACCAGGAAAGTCTCTGGTGAAATGAGCAGAAATTTCAGCTAACTGTAACACCTGCGTCCATATCGTGACCCAGGCCTCAAATCACCAGCACAGTTCCAAGAGTTTACCGGTGTGGATTGGATTAATTTCATGATGATGTATTGCTTTAAGTTTTAATTTCAGTCTTGCTGAAAATAGCAATATCCAACTAATTGGCATTGCTCGAGCTTTGTACCATCAAATGACCATAGATATTAATTATGCAAACTATCCTAATTATATTGGTGTTTACTAAAAAGGGTTATAATAATCCTAGATGCAATGCCCTGCTATATTTAAGTCTGATTTTATTGTGCTTTCTGTAGCATGAGAATAGTTTATGCATTTATAGAATAAGTTGGAACAGAAGGTAATTTCCAATTAAAATATCAATCATTGAAAGCAAGGTCACTCTCCTGGGTGAACTATAGCAACATCATTTAGAACAATCCATAGAATCATACAGTATTTCAGGACAGCAAGAGGAAATTGCCCCATTAGCCCATGCTGCCTCTTTGAAAGTATAAACAATTAGTCCTATTCCTCTGCACAGGAGCTTTTCCAAAATATGTTTCAGATTGTGATAACTCACTCTGTAAAAATGTTTCCTCGTGTTTCCTTTTGTGATGGTTTGATTTTTTTCAGGGGATGCAAGCACCCCTCCAGGTCCAGCATTTGTTTCCCATCCAAAATTTCTCTTGGACCAAATGGCTGGTCCATTTGGAGAGGGCAGTTGAGAGTCAGCCACATTGCTGGGGGTCTGAAGTCACATATCGGTCCAATCATGAAAGGATTACTGTCAGTATTTCATCTTTCAGACATCTTCTTGAAGCAATAATGTTGTAAGTGATTATCTTCACGAGGGCATCAAGACCTAACCTCACCTTGGAGAAAAAAATCATCCCATGTTGTACAGATGAGGGAATTAGTGAATCAAAATTTGTAAAGTGTCTCTCTGTCCATTGAGGCTGCTTGACCTATTATGATGTCTATCTTCCGTCTGTTTTTATTTCAGAATTCCAGCATCTGCAGTATTTTATTTATGTATCAGTTTGAGTTTCACATGCCAAAAAGCCTGGTTGTTAACAATAGATCTGCCAGTTAAATTGAACAAAAAATAATTATAAAGTTATTGAATGCTCAGCCCTTTCTTTTTTAATAGTCTTTGTTGAGATTGAATTCATGCATAGCTCATTCAGTACCATAATTACAATGCCATGATTAATGTGATGTTATGTGGTATTGGTTCCAACATGAAACCCTAACAGTAAGAATTCAAGCATTGATTTCAAGTGTCTCTATTATGAACAGTGAAAATGTGTGATCCATTAATTTTGATCCTAGTCTTTGGGCATTGTAAGAGAAATCCTGGTGAGCATGGTTTCCAATAGTAAGACATGTTTATAAAATGATCAGTTGTTTCTTTGTCACATCAGGAATTTTAGGCAAAATGTCCTTCTGCTCTAACCAATCACAGTTCTGTGAGGATTAAGTCAGGTACCAATGTCATCATCAGCAATTAGGAAATGCAATTCACCATCCAAGATCGTGCAGTTTCAAGGAGTTGAATCAATTCTTGTTCCTTATTTTTCCCAACTATGATATCACTTCCAGATAGCTTCACTATCTGGAACTTTTTTAAAATTGACCCCAAATAGACCAGAGAAAATAAAATGTTTTCCAACCTGCTGGTCTGAAGAAAAACTGCCTGAGTTTTGTAATCACTCATGGGATGTGAGCAAAATTAGTTAGGCCTGTATTTGATATTTATCCCTAATTCAGAAAGCAATGGAGCCCACTCCTTGACCACCTGCTGTGGTCATCCATAAATTTTTAATCCCCAAAACCTATACTTATTCTTCAGTCTTAAATGTGAATAAATGTTCTTTGAGTGGTTTTTTTTGTTATGAGATTGGCCCAGTGGTGAATTGATGGAATTTGGATCCATCAGTCTGAGCTCAAATCTTGGTGGAGGTTGTCTTGAATAGAAAAAGACTATTATGCCCCATCAACATCCAAATTACTTTATTCACATTTGAGTAGAATAGATGGACATACAAAATTGCTAAGCAGAAGCTATGCTTTATGATATTGCAGCATCATTGACTAAATCTTTCTTCCTTTTCTATTCCTTTACCTTCCACTCAATCCCACCACTGACCACTGATCTCCACACCTCCCCCCCAACTCTCCTCAACCCCCACCTTCCTTATGTCTAAATTCCTCAATGGCCATTCAATCTCTGAGATGAATGAGGACCAAAAACAAAGCCAACCAGGAAAGGAATTACATTAAAAGTAAGATGCTGTAGATGTTGGAAATCTGGAACAAACAGAAAATGCTAAACAAACTCAGCAGGACTGACAGCATCTGTGGCTATAGAAACAGAGGTAACTGGAGAAGAAGCCATACAGGTCTTGAAATGTTAATTCTGTTTCTCTGTCCACTGAAAGAAAAAAATCAGTCTGTATAAGTCCTCTCTGATGTTATGCAATTGAGATGAGATGAAATTAAAGCAGTTTGCATTCACTAAAAGTTGGAGGTAAGAGCAAATCTGAATATATTGTACAAATGAAAACACGATAAACAGCCTTTCATTTGGTGCTTGATCTTGCAAGTAGCTGGAATGTTTCATATTACATTGTACTTATAGCACAGAAACAGGTCATTTAGCCCATTGGGACCCTGGTTATACAAAACCAAAGTGCTGGAAATATGAAATAAAACAGAAGTCTCTGGAACTACTTAGTAACTCAGGCAGCATCTCTGTGGAGAGAGAAAGAATGCATCAGAGAAAGAGTCAATGATATGAACCAAGAACTCAACTATGTCACCTACATGTGCTGTAAAACCTGCCAAATTGCTTCTCAGCCTTTTGACTATGATAAAGTGTGGTATCTGTTTTTATCAATTTAATTATTTCTAGTATTTTCTCCTTAAATTTTATGCAAAGTTTTGCATCCTATTCAAGTGGCAGCATGGTGGCTCAGTGCTTTGCATTTGCTGTCTCACAGCATTAGGGCTCCAGGTTGGATCCAGCCTTGGGTGACTGTCTGTGTGGAGTTTGCACATTCTCCCCGTTTCTGTATGGGTTTCCTCTGGGTGCTCTAAAGATGTATAGGTTAAGTGAATTAGCCGTGGTAAATGCAGGGCTATTGGAATATTGTGGGGGGGAGGGGGGTGTGGTCATTGGGGCTGGGTCTGGGTGGAATGCTTTTTGGAGGGTCAGTGTGGACTCAATGAGCTGAATCACCTCTTTCCACACTGAAGGGATTCTATGATTCAAATCTCTCACCCAAAAGAGGCCCCACTGTAATGTAACCTCTCATTGCTGAAGTCCAGGATGCTCAGCATTGCATCTTGGGACCTACAGTATTACGGACTGAAGAAAGTCTGTGCTGTACTCAGAGAATATTTCACATTTAAGTCTAATGGTGAAGTATGCTCCTAGTGATTAAATTACTGTATAGAACAGGAGAATGTGAAATGAGGAAATGTGTATGGAGTCATTAAAAATTAAGATAGGATATTACAGAATTTCATCTGAAAAATATGACAGGTCTCAACTGCCCCATTCCTACACTTATCAATTCAACTCCTGTTTTGTTCCAGAATATCTGTGTGCACAAACTACCTGGGTAGTCCATCTCACATGCTTATTTCTGGGCATGAGTTGTTAAATTTATCTTCTTTCGTTAAGATTGTATGATATAGGAGCAGAATTGGCCCATAGGGTCTGCTCCACCATTCAATGAGATCATGATTGATCTGATAATTGTCAACTCTACTTTGTTGCCGTTCTCCATAATGCTTCATTCCTTACTAATTAAAAATCTATCTATCTCACCCCTGAACATACTTAGGGATTCCAGTCTGAACAGCCCTCTGTGGTAAAGAATTCCATAGATTCACTGCCATTTGAGAAAAGAAAGTCCCCCTCACCTTTGCATTAACTGAATAACCACTAACATGGAGTTTATGCCCTCTAGTCTTATGCTGCCCCACAGGGTGAACAACCTTTCCACATTTATCCTGTCAAGTCCTTAAGAATCTTGTATGCTTCAATAAGCTTGTTTCTCATTCTTTTAAATTCCAATGAGCACAGGCCCAATCTACTCAACCTCTTCTCATAAGCCAGTCTTTCCATACCCAAGAACAGTCCCTTTAAAATCTCAAAATATATCTCCTTACATTTCCCCCTCTCCAAATTAAATGGTTCTAGGCTTTTCAGGGTTTCCTTGAAGCTCAGCCAAGTTTTTAAATAGGGGCACATCCATTAAAATGTTTATTCTCCAGCTATGATCAATATTGCACTCACTAGTTCAATTGTGGACATATCCATGCATTGTGCAAACCTATTGAAACTTCTTGGGATTAACTTACCTTCA
This sequence comes from Chiloscyllium plagiosum, assembly GCF_037043375.1. Taxonomy (NCBI): domain Eukaryota; kingdom Metazoa; phylum Chordata; class Chondrichthyes; order Orectolobiformes; family Hemiscylliidae; genus Chiloscyllium; species Chiloscyllium plagiosum. The sequence continues at coordinate 19,778,880 of NW_028270151.1, read as the reverse complement.
CATAAATGATACATTTCCAAGATGCAGTTAACTTACCTTTCTGTTTCCATTCATGAAAGCATTAGGTGTTAACTGAGGGGATGGGAAGAGATGGCAGTGTAATGGTAGCATTACTGGGCTCGTAATCTAGAACCACAGACTAATACATTCAAGGCATAGCTTCAAATTCAACCATTGACTAAGATCTGGAATTGAAAGCTAATCCAATAAGAGACCTTCAAGTACAGGATCATAGTTCCTTGAAAGTAGAGTCATAGGTAGATAGGATAGTGAAGAAGGCTTTTGGTATGCTTTCCTTTATTGATCAGTGCATTTAATATAGGAGTTGGGAAATCATGTTACAGCTCTGCATGAAATTGGTTAGGTCACTTTTGGAATACTGTGTGCAATTCTGGTCTCCCTGCTATAGGAAGGATGCTGTGAAACTTGAAAGAGTTCAGAAAAGATTGTTGTTCGGCTGAAGGGCTTGAGCTGTAGGGCAATGTTGATAAGGCTATGGTTATTTTCTATGAAGCATCGGACACTGGGGGTGACCTTATCAAACTTTATAAAACCATGAGGTGCATGAATAGCCAAGGTCTTTCCCCCCAGGTGGGGGAGTCTAAAATGAGAGTGCATAGGTTAAAAGTGAGAAAGGAAAGATTTGAAAGGGACCGAAGGAGAAACATTTTCATGCAGAGGGTGGTACGTGTATAGACTGAGCTGCCAGAGGAAATGGTGGAGGCTGGTATGATTATAAGATTTAAAAGGCATTTGGTTGTATATCTGAAGAGGAAGCATTTAGAGAGATATAGGCCAAGTGCTGGCAAATAGGACTACAATAATTTAGGGCATCTGGTCAGCATAGACAAGTTGGACCAAAGGGTCTGTTTCCATGCTGTACATCTCCATGATTCTATGACTCTATAACTGTGACCATCAAACTATCATGGATTGTTATTAAAATCTGTTTGGATCAGTCATGCCATTCAGGGAAGAAAACCTGTTGTCTTTACCAATGTGTGACTCCACTGGAATGTAATATCCCCTGAAATAGCCTAGAAATCCATGCAGTTCAAGGGAAATTAAGAATGAACAACAAATGTTCGCTTTGCTGATGACAACTACACCTTACATAGGAATTTCGGCTGAGGCTGTCTTGACTGTGTCAAAAGGTACCTGGAAAACCCCAGGTGTAATGACAGAAGTGGTGAGTAAACCATTTCTTTTGAGTTTCTTTTTCCAACGAAGTATAGTCAGTGGAACCTCCTGCCAAGTCACCAACACTAGAATTCTTTACCCAAGAAGGCTGTGGATGACCAGTAATTGTGTACATACAAGACCAGAATTAAAAGAGATTTTAGATAAGAAGAGATTCAACAAATACAAAGGTAGTACAGGGTTCATGTAAAGGTTCAACTATGATGTTAATGGATGGCTGGCTGGCCAGTACCAAGAGGTTCGATGTATGATTCCTGTATGATTTTTCTATGTTAAACTTTTAGTACTGCAATATGAACGCTAACAACATTTTGAGATGCACATTCATTGCTTTCTGTGAGATAGTCACCAATACTCCAGATCTCTCTCCTATGTTGTGCAAATTAGCTTAGGCAATTTGGTTTATAATCCTGCTGCTCAACAAGATTCCACATATCTTGGTGGAGGGATACAGGATAGCCAGAAGGGACCTGAAGAAAGGGACCAGAAGGGCACCAATATCCTGGGGGTTAGGTTTGCTAGCACTCTTCGGGGGGGTTTAAACTAATTTGGCAGGGGGCTGGGATCCGGACTTGTAGTCCAGCAAGTAGGCTAGCTGTTTGTCAGGATGTCCAAGAATGTAGGAAGGCTGTGAAGAAGGTAGCACAGACAGGGAATACTTGTGGACACAGAGATGGGTTCAAGTGCGTATACTTCAACACAAGGAGTATCAGAAATAAGGTGGATGAACTTAAGGCGTGGATCGGTACCTGGGACTATGATGTTGTGGCCATCACGAAAACATGGATAGAAGAGGGACAGGAATGGTTGTTGGAGGTTCCTGGTTACAGATGTTTCAGTAAGATTAGGGAGGGTGGTAAAAAAGGAGGGGGGGTGGCGTTGCTAATTAGAAATGGTATAACGGCTGCAGAAAGGCAGTTCGAGGGGGATCTGTCTTTGGAGGTAGTATGGGCTGGAGTCAGAAATAGGAAAGGTGCAGTCACCTTGTTGGGTGTTTACTATAGACCCCCCAATAGCAGCAGAGATGTGGAGAAACAGATTGTGAAACAGATTTTGGAAAGGTGCAGAAGCCACAGGGTAGTAGTCATGGGTGATTTCAACTTCCCAAATATTGATTGGAAGCTCTTTAGATCAAGTAGATTGAATGGGGAGGTGTTTGCGCAGTGTGTCCAGGAAGCTTTTCTAACTCAGTATGTAGATTGTCCGACCAGAGGGGAGGCCATATTGGATTTGGTACTCGGTAATGAACCGGGACAAGTGATGGGCTTGTTAGTGGGTGAACATTTTGGTGATGGTGACCACAATTCTGTGACTTTCACCTTGGTTATGCAGAGAGATAGGTGCGTGCAACAGGGTAGGTTTTACAATTGGGGGAAGGGTAATTACGATGCTGTAAGACAAGATCTGAGGAGCATAAGTTGGGAGCATAGGCTGTCAGGGAAGGATGTCGTGGAAATGTGGAACTTTTTCAAGGAACAGATACGACGTGTCCTTGATATGTATGTACCTGTCAGGCAGGAAAGAAATGGTCGTGTGAGGGAACCTTGGTTGACGAGGGAGGTTGAATGTCTTGTAAAGAGGAAGAAGGAGGGTTACGTAAGGTTGAGGAAACAGGGTTCAGACAGAGCAGTGGAGGGATACAGGATATCCAGAAGGGACCTGAAGAAAGGGATTAGGAGAGCTAAGAGAGGGCATGAAAAATCTTTGGCGGATAGGATCAAGGATAACCCAAAGGCATTTTATGCGTATGTGAGAAACATGAGAATGACGAGAACGAGGGTAGGTCCGATCAAGGACAGTAGTGGGAGACTGTGTATTGAGTTGGAAGAGAGAGGAGAGGTCTTGAATGAGTACTTTTCTTCAGTATTTACGAACGAGAGGGACCGTATTGTTGAAGAAGAGAGTGTGAAACGGACTGGTAAGCTAGAGGAGGTACTTGTTAGGAAGGAAGACATGTTGGACATTTTGAACAACTTGAGGATAGACAAGTCCCCCGGGCCTGACGGGATATATCCTAGGATTATGTGGGAAGCAAGAGAGGAAATTGCAGTACCGTTGGCAATGATCTTTTCGTCTTCACTGTCAATGGGGGTGGTACCAGGGGACTGGAGAGTGGCGAATGTTGTGCCCCTGTTCAAAAAAGAGAATAGGATAACCCCGGGAATTACAGCCAGTTAGTCTTACTTCGGTGGTAGGCAAAGTAATGGAAAGGGTACTGAGGGATAGGATTTATGAGTATCTGGAAAGACATTGCTTGATTAGGGACAGCCAGCACGGATTTGTGAAGGGTAGGTCTTGCCTTACAAGTCTTATTTAATTCTTTGAGGAGGTGACCAAGCATGTGGATGAGGGTAGAGCAGTGGATGTAGTATACATGGATTTTAGTAAGGCATTTGATAAGGTTCCCCATGGTAGGCTTATGCGGAAAATCAGGAGGCATGGGATAGAGGGAAATTTGGCCAATTGGATAGAAAACTGGCTAACCGGTCGAAGTCAGAGAGTGGTGATAGATGGCAAATATTCAGCCTGGAGCCCAGTTACAAGTGGAGTTCCGCAGGGATCAGTTCTGGGTCCTCTGCTGTTTGTAATTTTTATTAATGACTTGGATGAGGGAGTCAAAGGGTGGGTCAGTAAATTTGCAGATGATACGAAGATTGGTGGAGTTGTGGATAGTGAGGAGGGCTGTTGTTGGCTGTAAAGAGACTTAGATATGATGCAGAGCTGGGCTGAGGAGTGGCAGATGGAGTTCAACCCTGCCAAGTATGAGGTTGTCCATTTTGGAAAGACAAATAAGAATGTGGAATACAGGGTTAACGGTAGGGTTCTTAGTGGGGTGGAGGAACAGAGGGATCTTGGGGTCTATGTTCATAGATCTTTGAAAGTTACCACTCAGGTGGATAGAGCTTGTAAGAAGGCCTATGGTGTATTAGCGTTCATTGGCAGAGGGATTGAATTCAAGAGTAATGAAGTGATGTTGCAACTGTACAGGACTTTGGTAAGGCCACATTTGGAGTACTGTGTGCCTCACTTTAGGTCGCCTCACTTTAGGAAAGATGTGGAAGCTTTGGAGAGGGTGCAGAGAAGATTTACCAGGATGTTGCCTGGAATGGAGAATAGGTCGTACGAGGATAAGTTGAGCGTGCTAGGCCTTTTCTCGTTGGAACGGCGAAGGATGAGGGGTGACTTGATCGAGGTTTATAAGATGATCAGAGGAATAGATAGTGTAGACAGTCAGAAACTTTTTCCCCGGGTACAACAGAGTGTTACAAGGGGACATAAATTTAAGTTGAAGGGTGGAAGGTATAGGGGAGATGTCAGGGGTGGGTTCTTTACCCAGAGAGTGGTGGTGGCATGGAATGCGCTGCCTGTGGGAGTGGTAGAGTCAGAATCTTTGGTGACCTTTAAGCGGCAATTGGATAGGTACATGGATGGGTGCTTAAGCTAGGACAAATGTTTGGCACAACATCGTGGGCCGAAGGGCCTGTTCTGTGCTGTATTGTTCTATGTTCAATGTTCTATATGAGGCAGTGAACAAAATCAGGATGGCATGATGCTGGAAGTATGTTTTTCCTCATGGGAGAGACGAGAACTAGAGAACACAGTTTAAAAAGAAAGGTGTCTTCCATTTAAGACTGAGGTCAGGAGAATTTTTTGCCTCAGGGAGTATTTGTCTATGATATTCCCTTGTCAAGAGAGCAGTGGAGGCAAAATCATTGGATAACTTTAAGGCTGAGTAATATAAATTCTTCATTGACAAGATATAGAAGGTGAATATAGAGGGCCCTGATGAAGGGCTTTGGCCTGAAACATTGATTTTCCTGCTCCTCAGATGCTACCTGACCTGCTGTGCTTTTCCAGCACCACTCTAATCTAGACCACAGAAGTTGAATAGGCAAGTAGAATTGAGGCTGCAATTGGGTCTGCCATAATTTCATCAAATGGCAGAGCAGACTTAAAAGGGTTACTCCTGCTCCGAGTTTGCAAGTTTGCATTTTGTTCATAATTAAAATTGCAGATTACTTTTTACAATGGTTCATCAATTGATTAGGATTTAGGAGATAGAGTGCAAGAATAATAGAAATGAATTCCAATTGACAGGGTGTGACGAGTGGTCTCCCTCAAGGACCTGCACCAGGGCCTCATCCTTCCACCATATTTATAAATGACTTCAAATAGAGGGTCTTATGCCCATCTCTGCTCAGAACACTAAGTGGTACAGTAAATGGGTAGATAGAAGCAAAATTGGAGAGGTTGCAGAATAGATTCACCAGAATGATATCAAACTGTAAGGAGTAAGTTATAATGACAGGTTGTGTAGACTAAGTTTCTAGTTTCTTGAGTATAGAAATGTTAAAGGTTTTAAAGAAAATTAATTTTGTTGGGATTTTTTGCTTTTCACTCATCAGGACACTGATTGGTTGCCACTAAACTAATAATAATTGACAGTTAACTGGCAGGCATTGTTACAAATTTTAAGCTGGGCACGTTGACTCTAATTGGTCAAGGCATCGCTCCGAGAAATGAAGCTGTCACCTCTTTTATTGGGTTGAAACAGACACAGTGCATGTACATCCTCTTTCTGTCAGCAAAGAACAGACCTCAGTATTAATTTTTGAAGTTTCGAGTACATGCAGGAGCACCACACTTTGAACCTAACTGGCAATCTAAATTGGTTGCACTTTCCTTTCATGAAGTATAAATGTTGCTTTTCCCCTAAAATTGGTATTTTCACTAATTGTGTGAGGTGAATAGTTATATCAAAAGTGTATGTTTTTTTCAGCAATATTCATGTTCTGTATTAGCAAACAACTATTTGATGACTAAAGGGTAATGCAATTGAGTTGCATAAAGTGATTAAAGTGATTGATGAAATGGATTCCATTAATGGAATGTTAATTACACTGTTAATATGCAAAGGCCAAGGACTTGGTTTAATTAATGAATGAGAACAATTATAAAGAGATTACCGGGACATGATTAAGAAGCTAATACATTTTACATTCTGTAAAGAAACCTATTATTAAGTAAATTAACAATGTCTTAACCAACTAACTTGAGTTAGCAAAAGGTGAGAAACTATTTCTCCTATTGTGGTAATACAGATCAAAGAGGCATAATCACAAATTTTGAATGAGGTTATTCAGGGGTGATGACAGGAAGCAGCTGCTTGCACAAAGATCAGTGGAAATCTGGAACTTTATGTCTCGCCACAAAGCCCATGGGGCCAGGGGCCAATTATAACTTTTAGAATCTACCATTGATGGAAATGAAGCTAAGATACAAATCAATCATAATCTAGAATATGGCAAAATTGGTTTGCAATTGTGAATTATCTTGTCCTCTCCTATGACCATACACTACTCAATTAATTTAGGCTATTTTTGAAGTTTCAATACAATTGCTGTTCAAGGAGTAAACAAAAATAAAATTCACCACATCAACACTGAAATCTTTGCTCTAATTATTCTAACTATGGAGACTGTCTCTTAATATAGCAGCATTGAATGGAGACAGGTTTAATAGTCCCCTCCATTAACAGATGTAAAATATGCTATTGAATTTTTTTCACTTGTTTATTTTTTTCCATTTACTTGTGGGACATGGGCGTTGTTGACTGGGCCTGTATTTATTGCTTGTTCCTGGTTGTCATGAGAAGGTGATGATGAGCTGCAGTCCACCTGCTGTGTGTTGACCCACAATGCCCTTACTGAGGGAATTCTAAAATTTTGACACAGTAACTGAGAAGGAATAACAATATATTTCCAAGTCAAGTTGGTGAATGGCTTAGTGGAGAACTTGCTGATGGTGGTGTTCCCATGTACTGAAAAAAAGTCAAGTTCTACCCAAATTTAGGCAGGGCACAAATTGGTTTACTAACAAAACAATGCCTCTGAACTGCTGTCTTGTGCTATCATGGTAAAGGGTTGCCTCCTGAGATTCAATGGGAACTAATTTTGGATCAAGCAATTTTCAGAAACCTTTCTGTCTACGTGCAGAGTGCCACTAAGTTCAGTCACTGAGCTGTGTGGCTGTTATTAGACTGAATAGTTCAAATGTGCAAAAACATCAAAATCATTGCCATGAAAGCAAATAAATTAATAAGTATGAGTTAAGAAGAACTGTCCACAATGGTTTGCTGTTTAAATGTGAGGCAGCTGAGTTTAGGTTAAAGTTAGGGCATAGCAAAGCAATCTCACAGGAACAAGCATTAATGTGGGGTGTCAGTCTGTATTACATGATGTGGAGGTCCCATTGTTGGACTGGGGTAGACAAGGCCAGAAGTCACACAACAGGTTATAGTCTAACAGGTTTGAAAGCCACAAGCTTTTGGTGTGCTGCCCCTTCATGAGGAGCAACACTGTGAAATCTCTGTGGTTTCAAATGTACCTGATGGACTAACCTGGTGTTGTGTGACTTGTGACTTATCCTGTTTTACAACAGTAGTTTCTGAAGTGGAATTGTTGCACTTAGTTTTGGGTGTAACTTCTGACTGTTTTTGATAGATTATATCGAGCTCTGTCACTGTTTGGATGATTCACAGTACAAATTTGACAATCTGGAATTTCTATTCAGCAAGCCAAAGATTCCAGCCAGTGCTATCTGAAACAGTTTGGCAAAGTGTACTGCTAGGATGACAACATTTTGTCTTTGTAACTTTGGGAATAGCATTCAAGGTCGTGATTAGAATACATTGGTGAAGAACTGAATAGTTGCCATGTGCTGTTGGAAAATATCTCCTGAAGTGAACTGTCTAATGCATGTGACTTTGTCCAGTAAGTGGAGTGAGTTTTAATGGTGCCTAGTTATCCAGAATTCAGGCTACAGTTCTGGAGACATAGTTTTAGAACCCATTATGGTAGCTGGTGAAATTTGAATTGAATAAAAAGATTGTGATCACATAACCACCTCCTTTTTTTGTAGAAAAGCAATTACCTCATTCACTAATGCCCTTTAGGGAATGAAATCTGTCCTTACCTGGTCTGGCCTACATGTGACTCCAGTAGCAATGTGGTTGACACTTAACTGACCACTGGACAATTAAAAAGACCAGTGTCAATACCTCAGAGAATCCCATGGCTAGCAAGGATTACAGTGATGGAACTATTAAAATCATGGAGTAATTTATAATCAAGGATAAGAATTTTATAGTCAGCATGTTAACTGACCAAGAGCCAATGTAGTTGGCAAGTGCAGGAGCAATACCTAAACAGAACTGGCTGTGAATCAAGACAAGGGCAACAACGTTTTGGAGGACCTGAAGTTTACGAAGTGTAGAATGTGGGAGACCAGTCAGGAGTAAGTTGGAATACTTGAGTCCAGAAATAGTGAAGGCACAAATGATCGTGTCAGTGGCAGATGAGCTGACACAGGACCAAGGTTGGGTGATGTTGTAGAGCAGTTGTTGAACAGCATCAATATTGGATTGGAAGACTATTTCATGGTCCAGTGTGTTAACAAAGTTGCAAATAAACTGGCTTAATCTCATGTGGTTACCAGGGTGAAGGATGGACTCAATTACTATGGAGCAGAACTCAGAGAGGTCACCAGAAAATATGTCCGTGGAGGAAATTTCTGCTCATCCTGGGGTGGATTTTTGATAGTTGAGTAAGAGCAGAGAAATTGAGAGAGGTAATGCTGAGGTAGAGTTCTCAATATAAAAATGAAATCCAGTAAAAAACAAATATTGTGTTCCTGATGATGCTACTGAGGGGCAGCAAAAAGATGAAAAATATGAGTGGGCCAAGGATTGACCCTTGGGGAGGGATCGCCTGAGGTAGAAAAATAGCAATTGCAAATGATTTTCTGGCTCTGATTAAATAAGTTTGAATGGAACCACCTGAGAGCGGTCCCACACACTAGACAACATATCAATAGAAAGGGAAATTTAGGAGAACTCTATAACAGGCAGCTGAATTGATATTTCTGGTTTTCAATAATCTCCACAAAAATCAATGCACTTCCATAATAATGTGATACATTCTGCTCAACATCAGTAGTGATGAGGAAAGTTCAAGCCACTGAAGAGATGCAGTGAAGAACCACAAGGCAGATCGAACTATGATATGAAAGAGTTGGCAGCTTTAGTTTTGAAGGGAGGTTAATACAGGTTTATGAATAAACAGGATGATATACCTAAAGAAAAGTTAGAACAAAATGCTAAAAAAACTTGGACAATGGAAACAGCATCAAATTGATAAAATAAATTTCAAGACGAACTTCAAGCAAAGGTTGGCCATAGGATAAATAACATTTTGAATGGGGCAGTGAAACAATTCTTCAAGTTAAATAGAGATGGAGAGGGAACTGAAGTAATCTATTCACTTCTGGATGAGCTAAAATGGGCTGATGAGGTCTCTTCTGTATTTATCTTGTAATTTTATATCAGGCTATTTACAATTTCCATAACATCCCTGCCAAAGAAATGTTCAAAGGACCACAATTACTAGCAAAGAATGTCGTGCAAAAGACAGAAATGTTGTTGAATGTTTTAAACCATCCTTTTGTTTTCACACATACATTTGTGGCATTAAAAAGATTGATGACCACATTCTTCTGCCTTTGTTCTTCAGCAATAAGGGACAGAAATCCTGGAGGACAGCCAATTTGTCAAGGGCAGTTTGTGGGCATTCTTGTTATAAGTTGAAATCATTTCCAACAGCTCCTTGAAAAACAATACCAGCAGATCAACAAATTCCATTCTATAGTAGAACATGGCACACAGCAAAGAATAACAGGACTAATCAGGAATAGCAACATCAACACTACAGTTCGATATCTGGGCTTTGATTTGAATAAATAGTCCAGTGAGTGTTGACAGCATTGCCTTACCCAATGATATGAAAGTGGGTATGGGTATTCTCTTAATTATTGCAGCATGTCTCTAGTCAGTACTCTGGTTAGTATCCATACCTATGTTGTGGGATACTGCAGTTCAATTCCCCAACTCGAGGTGATTTGATTTTTTTTTCAGGTTGGCAACCTGTAGCCAGTGAGATTCACAGGGATCAATGCTGAGACCACAATTGTTTTGAATATATATTAATGACTTGGAGGAAGGAAGTGAATGTACTGTAGCAAAATTTGCAGACAATGCAAAACTACGTAGTAAGGCAAGTTGTGAAAATATACACACAGTTTACAGAGAGATATCAATAAGTTAGGTAAGTGGGTAAAATGTTGGCAAATGCAATATAATATAGGAAAATGTGAATTTTCCATTTTGGAAGGGAAAATTTTAAAAAAGAGTAATGTGTAAATGGAGAAAATTTGCAGAAATCTGCAACACAAAGGAATTTTAGGATACTGTGCCTGAAACACAGAAAGCTAGCACATAGGTGTGGTAAGTAATCGTAGAATCATACAGTGCAGAAATGGCCCTTTGGCCCATCATGTGTGCACAGCCATATGGGAAACACCTGACCTTTAATGTAATCGTATTTACCAGCACTTTGTCCACAGCCTTGACTGTTATGTTGTGCCAAGTCCTCATTCAGTTACTTTTTAATGGGCGTGAGGCAACTTGCCTCTACCACCATCCCATGCAGCGCTTTGCAAGCTGTTACCATCATCTAGATAAAAAAAGTTTTCCTCATATCCCCTCTAAACATCCAGCCCCTCACCTTGAAACTTCATAACTGTCCCTTCATAACTGTCCCTTCAATTAAGGGGAATAACTACTCCTTATCCACTCTGTCCATGGCCCTCATCATTTATATACCTCCATCAAGTCACCTCTCAGTCTTCTCTGCTCCAATAAAAGCAACCCAAGCCTATCCAACCTTTCCTCATAACTTAATTTTCCACCCCACGCAACATTCTGGTGAGTCTCTTCTGCACCCTGTCCAATGCAATCACACTCACATTCTTCCTATAATGTAGCAACCAGAACTGCACAGTGCTCTAGCTATGGTCTCACCAAAGTTCCATATAACTCCAACATGAGTTCCCTGCTTTTGTAATCTATGTCTTGATAGATAAAGGCATGTGTCCCATAGGGATACTATAATTCCATGACTATATATGCCTTTTTCACAATACTATTAGCATGCCCCTCCACCTTCAGAGATCCATGGACAAACATTCCAAAGACCCTATGTTCCACAGAATGTGCCGATCATTGAATACTTGCTTATCAAATTACTCCTTTCAAAGTGAATCATCTCACCCCTTTCAGGCTTAGATTCCATCTGCGATATATCTGTCATTTGACCATCCCATTTATATCTTCTTGTAGTCCAAGAAGTTCGACCTCACTGTTAACTACCCGACCACCTGCAAATTTACTAATCCAAATCCCCAAACTGTCATCTATGTCATTTACATAAATGACAAATAAAAAGGGACCGAGCACAGATCCCAGTGGTACATCACTGGACATTGGCTTCCACTCACTAAAACAGTCTTCTGTCATCACCCACTGTCTCCTACAACTGAGGCAAATTTGAATCCATTTCAGCAAATTACTTTGTATCGCATATGCATTTGCCTTCTTGATAAATCTCCTAAATGGTTTTGTCAAAGACTTTTCTGAAATCCATATAAATTACATCGACTGCATTACTCTCACCTAAGCAAGAAAGTTAATGTAAATTTGGCCCTTATTTCAAGGCTTTGGAGTATAAGAGCAGGGAAGTCTTATTGCAGCTGTAAAGGTGCTGGTGAGGTCACATCTGGCATTAACGCAAAGTGGCCGAGCAGACACTGAGAGACAAGTTCGGCACCCGTGGGGATGGCCTCAACTGGGACTTTTGGTTCATATCACACTACAGGTGACTACACACACACACACCTACAGACACATGCACATGCACATGTACATGCACAAGCACACGCGCACATACGCACACACTTCTACAGACCCATACACTATCGCAGACCTCTCTCATACATGAGCTCTCATATGCTCACACATACGCTCTCACACTCACAGTTGCATCGTCTCACAGACATATTGTCCTTTACACTCACATTCACACACAAGCACATATAAGTTTGTGGGATGAATTTGTATTTGCAGATTTACATTTTATATTGCTCAAAACCTGCATGACTCCATGTAAGATTCTGTAAATCCCCTATTTTAGATTAGAGTCAGTCTGAACATTGTGGCACAGACAGCCTCACACAGGGCACCACACCTTCAATGCATTATCTGGGCCAAATTGGCAGCTATTGTTAAAGTTTACTTGAGAATGTAACTTTAAGAATGTTCTGGGATTTACATACGAAAGAACTGAAACCAACATACCCATTCTAAAAGATGAGAGACTTAACAAACAATCCATGTCTTTTTCAATATATAATTTCTGTTACATTACACTTTTGCTATAAATTCTGTGTCCTACAAGCTTATACTCCACAACCACCTGATAAAGGAGCAGCACTCCAAAAGCTAGTGCTTCCAAATAAACCTATTGGACTATAACCTGGTGTTGTGTGATTTTTAACTTTGTACTTCTGGAGAACTGTTTTCAGCATTTGAGGAAAGATATTGTTTTATTGGAGGCAGTTCAGAGAACATTCACTCAGATGATCCCTGATATGGATGGATTGTCTTATGAGCAACGGCTAAACAGATTGGGACTCTACTTATTGGAGTTTAGAAGAATGAAAAGCGATCTCATTGAAACATTTAAGATTCTTAAGAGGTTTCACAGGGTCAATGCTGAAAGGATGCTCCATTCATGGCAAAGTCTCATAGTGTATAGCTCCAGAATATAAAGATGCCAATTTAAGACTGAGAAGCGCAGGAATTTCTTCTGTCAGAAGGTTGTGGGGATTTGGAGTTCCATGCCATGAGAGCTATGGGAGCAGAGTCCTTTTGTGTATTTAAGGCTCATAAAGAAAATAGATAGATAGTAGAAGAATCAAGGGTTATGGGAAAAGGACAAAAAAGAGGATATGAGGAATATTGTATCAGCCATGATCCTTTTGAATGGTGGAGCAGGTTCAAGGAGGCAAACAGCTTACTTCTGTTCCTATTTCCAATTGCAGGACACATGTCAACTAAAATATTTTGCAATAAAATAGTCTATTAACCCAGGAGTCTCTTTAAACAATGCATTACTGTAAGCAGTGTCCAGCACCTATTTTAGGAGAGTTGTTATAAATACCAGTGAAATGAATTTGTAACTAAAACTGAAGCAACATCTTTTAATAAAAGTAGTTATATCTCAAGTAGTATATAAATGAGTGAAGGATAATTAGAATATAAATAAAATCTTTCCGCTGTGGCATACAATGAATGGAGAACAAGTACACAGAAATTCTGACTCAAAAAGTAATTCCAGTCACTTGTCAGCTCCAGGTGTGATTGACAGGAGAATTACACAGTTATTTCCATTCTAGCTGGGAATACTCACTTATTAGATGCAGCTTAAATCTTCCAAAAGATAATTTGCTCTATTTTCAATCAGAGTTAGAATGGTTAGTGAGGAGAGAAACAACTTACAGCCCTGCAGAATGAAGGTTTATGTCCTATTTGTATCCATTCGATCTGATAAGATTCGCAACCAACAGCATTTATGGCAGATATAATCTTCAGTAACCCTTAAACTCTCTTTAAACTCCCACACCTGACAAGAAGTACATATCACTCTACTTAAGGCTATTTTTGCTCCTTCACAATCGACAGACCCAGAAAATAACACCGTCTTATTCCTCTACAAACACTGCTCCAGGTTAAATAGTTATGACTTATATTTTAAGTTTAATCAAGAGACATATCTCAAAAACATATAATCAAGAAAGAATCCACTCTACTCACTACCGCAGACTTTCTGTAGGCCACACGTAAAACAACAATTTGACAAGATGGTCCAATGGGTAGCACAGTGGCTCAGTGGTTAGCACTGCTGCCTCACAGCACCAGGGTCCTGGGTTCGATTCCCACCTGTCAGTGTGGAGTTTGCACATTCTCCCTGTGTCTGCGTGGGTTTCCTCTGTGTGCTCTGGTTTCCTCCCACAATCAGGTCAGGTGAATTAGCCATGCTAAATTGCCTGTAGCGTTAGGTGCATTAGTCAGGGGTAAATGTAGGGGAATAGGTCTGGGTGGGTTGCTCTTCCAAGGGTCGGTGTGGGCTTGTTGGGCTGAAGGGCCTGTTTCCACACTGTAGGTAATCTAATCTAAAAAGTTGCAGATGAAGTTTAATCACAGATAAATGTGAGGTGCTGCATTTTGGGAAAGCAAATCTTAGCAGGACTTATACACTTAATGGTAAGTTCCTAGGGAGTGTTGCTGAACAAAGAGACCTTGGAGTGCAGACTCATAGCTCCTTGAAAGTGGAGTTGCAGGTAGATACGATAGTGAAGAAGGCATTTGGTATGCTTTCTTTATTGGCCAGAGTATTGAGTACAGGAGTTGGGAGTACAGGAGTTGCGGCTGTACAGGACATTGGTTAGGCTACTGTTGGAATATTGTGTGCAATTCTGGTCTCCTTCCTATTGGAAAGATGTGAAACTTGAAAGGGTTCAGAAAAGATTTACAAGGAGGTTGCCAAGGTTGGAGGATTTGAGCTATAGGGAGAGTCTGAACAGTCTGGGGGTGTTTTCCCTGGAGCGTCGGAGGTCGAGGGGTGACCTTATAGAGGTTTACAAAATTATGAGGGGCATGGATAGGGTACATAGGCAAAGTCTTTTCCCTGGGCTCGGGGAGTCCAGAACTAGAGGGCATAGGTTTAGGGTGAGAGGGGAAAGATATAAAAGAGACGTCAGGGGCAACTTTTTCCCACAGAGGGTGGTACATGTATGGAATGTGCTGCCAGAGGAAGTGGTGGAGGCTGGTACAATTGTAACATTTAAGAGGCATTTGGATGGGTATATGAATAGGAAGGGTTTAGAGGGATATGGGCCGGGTGCTGGCAGGTGGGATTAGATTGGGTTGGGATATCTGGTCAGCATGGACGGGTTGGATGCTGTACATCTCTAAGACTCTATGACTCTATTGTAGAGCTTCTAACCCTCACCCTGTTACACCAAAGGAAAGAAGCAAACTGCAGGCAGAGTTAATTAAATCAGTTGAACTGTTTCTACATCATGGTGGAATAAACAACTTCTCACTGTAGATGTTGTGCAGAAAGGTTTTTAGTTCATTCTCAGCATGTGAGCATCATTGCTAGGCCAGCATTTGTTGACCATTCCTAATTGCCCTTGAGAATGCATGTGGTAAAGTATACTCACAGTGCTAATGGGGAGGGAATTCCTGTTTTGATCCAGTGACAGTGAAGGAAGAGCATGTATTTCCAAGTCAGGAAGTAGTGTGCCTTGCAGAGGAACTCACAGGTAGTGGCATTGCTATGAATCTGCTTCCCTTATTCTTTCAGATGGAGCTTATGGGTTTGAATGGTGCTATCAAAGTCGACTTGGTGGTTGATGCTTTCAATCTTTCATCTATGTGCTCATGGTGGAGGGAGTGAACACTCAAGTTGATGGATAGGTTGCTAATCAAGTGGGCTGCACTATCTTGGATTAAGTCAACCATCTTGAATGTTGTTGGAACGCGATTAATTCAGAGAAGTGAATATTCCATCACACTCTGGACTTGTGCCTTGGGCAGGTTTTTCAGGACTTAGCTAGTAAGTTATTCAGCACAGAATTCCAACCCTTTGACATATTCTTAAAGCCAAAGTATTTATCTAGCTGGTCTATTAATGACAATCCTAAAATATTGTTGGCGGAGAATTCAGAAATATGCTGTTCCAATGGGAGGTAACTAGATTCTCATTTATTAGAGATGGTTGCTGTCTGGCATATCATGATGCAAATACATCTTGCCACTCATCATGTCAAGTCTGTGTGCAGTCCACCTCTTGCTGCATGTGGACATGAAATGCTTCAGTACCTCAGATATCACAAATGGTACGGAATACTATGCAGTCATCAGTGAACATCTCAACTTATGACTTTACGATGGAGGGAAGGTCACTGATGAAATGCCAGATGACAGTCAGCGCTAGGAACACATCCTGAGGAAACTCTTGCAGCCATATCCTCTGGAAATCAACTCTTGCAAAAATAACATTTTTTTTTAAATGCACATTCCTGGTCCTGACTTTAAAAATTGTGCTGTGATGTTACTGCCAGCTGAATTATATTGTTCTCAGGCTTTCAGTCTTCAATTTCCATTTGTACAAACATGGGATGGGATTGTCACTTGTTGGGACAGAATTTCTGGTCCATCTCTAATTGCCTTTGAAAGGGTGGGACACTTGAACCCCTACACTTCTGGCTCAGAGCAAAATGACTATCCACAACATCACAGTTGGCACCTCTTGAAAAAGGAATGAATATTAATGCATATACCGATGAATCTCTGAGGTGAGTTCTGATATACCTGTGACCTCAAGTAGTCTTGTGTTAGAGACTCTGCTAGAAGGTTGGAACTGACTTAGTTCAGACCATTGAGCTCTGCTGTCATATCATCACATATATATTAACATTGTTTAAAAGAAACCTTGGTGTCTGGTCTGAAATTGTCTGAAAAACACATGCTAACATAACACCTTTCAGGATCTAATTAACAAATTCAGCGATCATCAATAATATCACAGAAAGGAAGAAAGAAAATTCATCTTTTCATGACTTCCGGGCATCTGAAAGCACTTTATAGACAATGACATATTTTTGAAGTGTAGGTTTTGTTGTGAAATAGAAAATACAGCAGACGATTTTTCTTGCAAACTATTTAAAAGGCATCTGGATGGGTGCCTGAATAGAAAGGGTTGACAGAGATATGGGCCAAATGCTGGCAAATGGGACTAGATTAATCTCGGATATCTGATCAGCATGGACAAATTGGACTGAAGGGTCTGTTTCCGTGCTGTATAACTTGTGATTCTATACCTCCACAAAAAAACAATATGATATTGAAGAGGCATAGAAACAGAACATAGAACATTATAGCACAGTACAGGCCCTTCAGCCCTCGATGTTGCGCTGCCCTGTGGAACATTCTGAAGCCCATCTGTTCCATTCTCATCCATATACCTATCTAATGACCATTTAAATGCCCGTAAAGTTGGCGAGTCAACAACTGTTGCAAGCAGAGCGTACCACACATTTACTACTCTCTGGGTAAAGAAACTACCTTTGATATCTGTCCTATATCTATCACTCCTCAATTAGAAGCTATGCCCTTTCATGCTAACTATCACCATCCTAGGAAAACGGTCTCACTGTCCACCCCATCCAACTGTCTGATTATCTTATATGTCTCAATTAAGACACCTTTCAACCTTCTTCTCTCTAATAAAAACAGCCTCAAGTCTCTCAACGTTTCTTCATGAGGCTTTCCCTCCATAGCAGGCAACATCCTAGTAAATCTCCTCTGAACTCTTTCCAAAGCTTCCACATCCTTCCTATATTACAGTGACCATAACTGTATGCAATACTCCAACTGCAGCCACACCAGAGATTTGTACAACTGCAGCATGACCTAATGGTTCCGAAACTCGATCTCTCTACTAATAAAAGCTAACACACTGTATGCCTTCTTAACAGCCCTATCAACCTGGGTGTCAACTTTGTGGGATTTATGTACACGGACACTGGGAACTCTCTGCTCATCTAAACTACCAAGTATCTTACCATTCACCCAGTACTTTGCATTCCTGTTACTCCTTCCAACGTGAATCACATCACACTTTTCAGCATTAAACTTCATTTTCCATCTCTCAGCTCAGGTCTGCAGTTTATCTATGTCCCACTGTAACCTGCAACATCTATCAGCACTAGCCACAACTGTACCGAACTTAGTGTCATCTGTAAATTTACTAAGCCATCCTTCTACGCCTTCATCTAGGTTGTTTATAAAAATGACAAACAGCAGTGGACCCAAAACAGATCCTTGTGGTACTCCACTAGTAACTGAACTCCAGGATGAATATTTCCCATCAACCACCACCCTCTGTCTTCTTTCAGCTAGCCAATTTTTGATTCTAACCCTTAAATCGCCCTCATTTTGTACAGTAGCCTACCATGGAGAACCTTCTCAAATGCCTTCCTGAAATCCATATACACTACATCAGCTGCTTTACCCTCATCCACCTGTTTGGTCATCTTCTCAAAGAACTGAATAGAGTTTGTGAGGCACGATCTGCCCTTCACAAAAACGTGTTGAATATCCCTAATCAAGTTATTCCTTTCGAGATGATAATAAATCCTATTTCTTATAACCTTTTCCAACGCTTTATCCACAACCGAAATAAGGCTCACTGGTCTATAATTTCCAGGATTGTCTCTACTCCCCTTCTTGAACAAGGGAACAGCATTTGCTATCCTCCAGTCTTCTGGCACTGTTCCTGTGGACAATGGTGACATAAAGATCAAAGCCAAAGGCTCTGCAATCTCCTCCCTGACTTCCCAGGGAATCCTAGGATAAATCCCATCTGGCCCAGGGGATTTATCTATTTTCATACTTTCCAGAATTTCTGACACCTTCTCCTTGTGAACCTCAATTCCATCTAGCCTAGTAGCTTGTTTCTCAGTATTCTCCTCAACAATATTGTCTTTTTCCAGTGTGAATACTGATGAAAAATATTCATTTAGTGTTTCTCCATCTCCTCTGACTCCTCGCACAACTTCCCACTACTGTCCTTGATTGGCCCTAATCTTACTTTAGTCATTCTCTTTTCTCTTATATGCCTATGGAAAGTTTTAGGGTTTTACCTGATTCTATCTGCCAACAGCTTCACATGCCCCTCCTCATTCATTTTAACTCTCTCTTTAGGTCTTTCCTGGCTACCTTATAACTCCCAATCGCCCTAACTAAGTCTTCACATCTCATCCTAACATAAGCCTTCTTCTTCCTCTTGACAAGAGATTCAACTTCCTTAGTAAACTACGGCTCCCGCACTCGACAACTTCTTCTCTGTCTGACAGGTGTATACTTATCAAGGACACACAGTAACTATTCCTTGAATAAGTCCACAATTCAATTGTGCCCATCCCCTGCAGTTTCCTTCCCCATCCTATGCATCCTAAATCTTGTCTAATCACATCGGAATTGCCTTTTTCCCAGCTGTAAGTCTTGCCTCCAGTTTTTACCTATCCCTTTCCATCGCTAAAGTAAACATAACTGAGTTGTGGTCACTATCACCAAAGTGCTCACCTATCTCCAAATCTGGGTTCATTACCCAGTACAAAATCTAATGTGGCCTCGCCCCTTGTTGGCCTGTCTACATACTATGTCAGAAAACCCTCCTGCATACATTGGACAAAAACTGACCCATTTAAAGTACTTGAACTATCGTATTCCCAGTCAATATTTGGAAAGTTGAAGTCCTCCACAACAACTACCTTGTCACTTTTGCTCCTATCGAGAATCATCTTGCTATCTTTTCCTCTAAATCTCTGGAACTATTCAGAGGCCTATAGAAAACTCCCAACAAGATGTCCTCTGCCTTCCTGTTTCTAATCTCAGCCCATACTACCTCAGTTGATGAGTCTTCAAATGTCCTTTCTGCAGCCTTAGTACTGTCCTTGACTAACAATGCCATGCCCCCACCTCTTTTACCATCTTCTCTGTTCCTCCTATCCTTTTATTTCCCCTGATCATGATCCCACCACTGAGCAGCCAGCTGCAGTTTCCAGGATTGTCACAGACTGCATCTCTTCTGGAGATCTTACCTCCACAGCTTTCCAACTCATAGTCTTCCAACCTCACACAGCCTGAATCTACTTCCTTCCCAAAATCTACAATACGACTGCCTTGCTAGACATGTTCCTGCTCCATTGTATTTTTATTTCTTCCTGTCCTGACCCTATTTTCTTCTCACCTTATTCAGTCTCATCCTATTTACATTCAAGATTCTTCTGACTTTATGTCAGTTCCAGAATTTCGAGTTTTCAGGTCCTAGCTGCTTCCTGTTCACCGTGGGTGTGTAATCTTTCTATGTGTCCATATTTCATCAAAATGGAGTGAAGACTCTCTGCTTCTTCCTTGCAAAGAGGCCTCACGAGTTTCCATCCACCACTAGCATGCATCTCCTGGATGAGCTTGTTCTCGTTTTGAACAGCTTCACCTGCAACACACCTAATTTTCTCTTAGACAAAGGTGTGGCAATGGGTACCCACATGGGCCCCAGTGATGCCTGTCTCTTTACAGGTTATATGGCACATTCTTTGTTCCAGTCCAACTTGGGACCACACCTATAATTCTTTCTCTGATACAGGCATGATTTCTTTGATGTTGTTTCCTGTTGTCATCCCGAATTAGGAGAAAAAAAAATCATCAGTTTTACTTTTAAAATTCTATCCTTCTCTCACCTTCACTTGGTCTATCTCAGGCCCTTCCCTTCCCTTTCCTTCCCTTCCCTGACTTGATTGTTTCCATTTCTGAGGATAGCTTATCCATTAAAAGTCCACTGACTCCCACAGTTACCTCGGTTACACTTCCTTCCACCCTGCTTCTCGCAAGGATTCCATTCTCCAAGTTTCTGCATCTCTGTTGCATTTGTTCTGATGATGTCACCTTTCACTTGACTACCTCTGAGATGGCCTCCTTTTTCCTCACCCAAAGACCACGACTTCCCACTTTGTGGTTGATGGGGCTTCAGCCATATCTGACCCATGCCTTGCACTTCTGCCTCACCCCATCTCCTTTTTCCCAGAGAACAGATGCTGCCTGCCGAGCTTCTCCAGCATTCTCCATGTTTGTTTCAGTTTTCCAACATCCGCATTTTGCTTTTCAATAATAATAACCAAACCATCTGATTTGTGATTTTAGTTGAATGGCACACATTAGCCACAAAACGAGGGAGGCGAGTTTTGAGTTCAAATCTTGACATTAAATCTGAACTCAGAGCCTTGAAATGTGGCAGTGAATTGCAGATCATGTCGAACAGTCCACAAGTTCCTTTTCATGAAAAAATAACTGAACTGTTTAAAGTGTGCTCCTGTTGCACTATTGATTATTATGTACTATGAAGCAAAACAACGTAGTCTGTGATTTGTTTTACCAATGTCTGGAAGTGTTGCTGATGAAGACCAGACTTCGTCACCCTTAATGTCTAAACAATCAATATTGAATTTGAATGGTCTGAGATCAGACCATTTAATTTTTAATGCAACTAATCTGTGAGCGCACATTTTGGATAAAACTCAATGAGTTTTCCATTGCTACAAATAGTTGCTGCCTGACGATGGGCTTTAAAAGTGCTAAAAGTTTTCTGACCTGTAACAAGTTTCATTTCTCTTTTGTTGGTATTTGTCAAGTTTGAATTTAGGGTCCTGGACAATGGTTGAGAAATTGAGATGACTATCTAACCCAGAACTGTTTGGAAGATTCTATTTAGTTTCAAGCATTTTAAATCTCTACATTACAACAGCACTTACATTTGGCAAATAATTAAATGGCTGTAAAGCACTTTACAACAGCTCAGCTCTGCGATTGTTAAAGGTGCGATATAAATGGATGTTATTTTCATAACAAATAAGTGAAGTTAAGCTCTCCATAATACTTTGAGCATGATGATGGAACATTTTTATCCAATGATTACAAGTTGGCTGGTATTTTTCTCAATGACATATGTTGCACAAACAGCCAGGAATGCCAGACTGAGCTGTTCCAGTTGACCTTCAGAGATATTGCAAATGAAGGTTATTGTTAGCCCACATCTAGCATTTGTTTGTCTCAGTAACCATGAGACACGACACTCTCCATGACATTGTCAGAACCATCAGTCCCCAGTGAACCCACTGACTTTGACCTCCCTGCTGATGAAGGTTGGTTTCTTAATTTAGCCACTGACAATTCAGAGGAAAACAATGGGATTGAAAGATCTCACTGCAGCTGGGAGTGGAGCCTCCAACAGTGTTCCTGACATTGTAACAAATCTATTCAGGGTGGGTGGATTTTTAGATTCAATGTTGGGTGAAAAGTGAAATATTTGAAAGGAAGACTCACATTTATGCAACTCTCTTAATGGTCATAGGATATTCGAGTTGGCTTTATACCTCATTGCATATAGGCACTGTTTTAATTTCTTTCAGCCAAATTATGTACAGCAAGGTCAATTTGGGAAATCTGTTCTTTTTTATTTCATGTGGATTCAAGGCTGAATATTGTTCAGGACTCTGAGGTGAATTTGCTTAACCTTTTTCAAAGTGGTTTTCTGTGATCTTCTATGTCCACCTGAAAGAATTGAAGTGGCCCTAACACAATATCTCATTTCAAATAATAGCACCTCAGTCCTTCAGTAATTTAATGGTCTATTGGTTTAGATTTTGTGCTGTACTGTGGGGCTGTGAATCTACAGCCTCTGGCTCAGAGGTGACGTGAATTAATCTATGACCTATGTAGAACCACTACCCACTGTTTGTAGCGATAAAGATCTTGCAGGGTACTCATTTTCTACTCCATGCTAAAAGTGAAAATTCTCTCCTAGATTATTATGTAGCTGCTTGAATCAGCAGACACGGGAAGGGGAGTGGTTAGGAGAAATTTTGTGCACCATCAACAAATTTTTGAAGAGTGTTTAAGGCAGTGTTCGTAAGAAAATCTTTTAGAAAGGAAATAAAATATTTAACCTTTTAAAAAGGCAAGATTTTAATAGCATGTGAAAAGTGCAGAGACATTGGACTTGCTTGATAATTCTTTCAATGAACTGGCATAAGCATGAGGGGCCAAATGGTCTCATTCTGTGATACATGAATCGATGTTTTTTTCAGCACAGATGCCAGGAGACCGCTGCCTCAGTTCAACTGATTTAAGATTCTAGCCAGGAGAGAGGAATCTATCCATTTCACATGCATTGTAGTAGCACGCTTCACTCCCAGGTTATAAAAAGGATATTGATTTGAAATCATGAGAATGCAACCTCCTTCTACTCTTCCAGTAACAATTGTAACAAATGTGTTCATACTGAAAACCTTCTGTTCCATCACATTTTAGTCACCATCCCTCACCTTATTTTTATTGATTTTTTTTGGCCTGAAACCCTAATTTTGTTCCTCTCAGTTACTTTTTCCACTTGCTATTCCCCCTAAATACTTTCGTCTCCAGAAAACGTTGTCTTGTCACTGAAGTGCATTTCTACAAATGCACTGTACTATCTGGAATCTTGTTCAATCAACCCTTTCGAATCTTGATGATGAGTATTTTTAGGCTTTTCACCTGCAAAGAGCTTCACATCTGTCCTCTTAGGCTAATAAATGCACACATGCCCACTTTCTAAAAAGGGAATCATACTATGGTGATCAGGAACACCAAGGCAGCTGTGCTCATTTCTGCAAATGCCTTCCTCGCTTTTGAAGACTGAGGCTAACTGAGTTTCTGGAGCTGCTGTACTGGCTGAGATAAGCTTCCTTATCATATGTAACCAAGTCTGTCTTTACAATGTAGCCTTGGTTAGTTGCAACACTTCCCAGCTCAGAATGTTGATATCAGGCATCTCAGTGCCACACTTTGGTCGCTTACGAAAAGATGTGGAGGTGCTGGCGTTGGACTGGGGTGGAAAAAGTTAAAAACCACACAACACCAGGTTATAGTCCAACATGTTTACTTGGAAGTACAAGCTTTCTGATCCTGCTCCCAAAAGAGAAAATGCTGGAAAATCTCAGCAGGTCTGGCAGCATCTGTAAGGAGAGAAAAGAGCTGACGTTTCGAGTCTAACTGACCCTTTGTCAAAACTTTGTCAAAAGACAAACATACAGTCAAGTGAAATTGCTTTCAAACTATAATTTTACCAGCTTTGACAAAGGGTCAGTTAGACTCGAAACATCAGTTCTTTTCTCTCCTTACAGATGTTGCCAGACCTACTGCAATTTTTCAGCATTTTCTCTTTTGGTTTCAGATTCCAGCATCCGCAGTAATTTGCTTTTATTCTGATCCTGATCCACTGGCTCCCTGACAAAGGAGGAGTGCTCTGAAACCTCCAAGTAAACCTGTTGGACTGTAACCTAGTGTGGTGTGATTTTTAACTACTAAAAGAAGAACATACAGTCAAGTGAAATTGCTTTCAAACTATAATTTTACATACAAAATGCTCAATTTTCCCCAAGGTGTTGCCCCATGGCGGGGACAAACACACCCTCACGACCATCCTGTATGAGCAGATAATTCGTGACACAACCGTACAGAACAAAAGAAAGTGATTTGACACACCATGGCACTTTAAAAGAATTATCTACTCAGTCCCACGCTCATGCTATTTTTCTTGTAGGCATTCATATTTCCTTCATGTGGATTGTAATTTTACTTCACTTCAAGAAATTACTGTTCAATCTCCCATCCTACCTTTCAGGCAAGGTATTTCAGATCATATCTTGTTTTGTGAAAAAAATATTTTCGTCTTCCCCTGTGGTTCTTTTGCCAATTAAATCTGACATCTGTCCCATTTGTTACTGATCCTCCTGCCAGTGGAAAACAGTCTCTCCATATTTACTCTATCAAAATATCTCATAACATCTCAATATCCCAAGGCAATAAACCATTCAGCAAACTCTTCAATCAGTTTATAAATACGAAGTGAGGATCGATTAATATTTTGAAGATTTTTTTCATAGTCGACTTGCCAATAAACTCAGAAAATGTCAATGGATCTTGTGTAAAAATTGCAGGGAGTGTTTGTAACACGAGATGACTCATTAAGCATCAACAGCAAGTTGAAAAAAAATCTCACTTCAGGTTAATAATTCTTTAACTGGAACTGAAAGATAGTTGGTGACAATTTTTAAGCAGGTATAGAGCAAAGGAAAGAGGTAAAGATGGTAAAACTATAAAGGAGAAGGCTTGTGAGTGGGTGGAGGGTGAGATCACAATAGGAATGAGAAGGTCATCTGTCCGACATAACAACGTAAATTGGGTAATACGAAGAATAGATTATTTAGCCCCTTGAACCTTTTCAGTCTTCCAGTGAGAACACATTTGATCGCTTTCTTAACCTCATTTACCCACCTTGGTGCCACAAATTTTAATAGCCCAAACAGAAATCTATTAATCACTGTTTTTCAGAGGCTAGGAATCTTGCAGCAAATAACTCAGCTCCTGATTCTCTGACACTAGTCCACCATCTACAGAATACAAATCAAGAGTGTAATGATATAGTCCTCACTTGCCTGGTTGAGTGCAGCTCCAACAACACCCAAGACGCTTGACACCATCCAGGACAAAGCAAACCACCTGTTGGCAACGTATCCACAAACATCCACTTCCTCTGTTACCAGTGTTCAGTAGCAGCAGTGTGGACCATCTACAAGATTAACTGCAGAAATTCACCAAGACATCTTATACAGTACCTTCCAAATCCACTTTCAGCTAGAAGGACAAGAACAACAGTTACATTGGAACATAGACTTTGGAGTGCAGACTCATAGCTCCTTGAAAGTGGATTCATAGGTAGATAGGATAGTGAAAGCTGCATTTGGTATGCTTTCTTTTATTGATCAGTGTATTGAGTACAGGAGTTGAGAGGTCATGTTGCGGCTGTACAGGATATTGGTTAGGCCGCTGTTGGAATATTGCATGCAATTCTGGTCTCCTTCCTATCAGAAAGATATTGTGACATTTGAAAGGGTTCAGAAAAGATTTACAAGGATGTTGCCAGGGTTGAAGGATTTGAGCTATAGGGAGAGGTTGAATAGGCTAGAGCTATTTTTCCTGGAATGTCAGAGGCTGAAGGGCAACCTTATAGAGGTTTATAAAATCATGAGGGGCATGGATAGGATAAATAGACAAAGTCTTTTCCCTGGAATGGAGTCCAGAACTAGAGGGCATAGGTTTAGGGTGAGAGGGGAAACTTATAAAAGAGACCTAAGGGGCAACTTTTTCACACAGAGAGTGGTACATATTTGGAATGAGCTGCCAGAGGAAGTGGTGGAGGCTAGTACAATTTAAAAGGCATCTGGATGGGTATATGAATAGGAAGGGTTTGAGGGGATATGGGCTTGGTGCTAGCAGGTGGGATTAGATTGGGTTGGGATATCTGGTTGACATGGACGAGTTGGACCGAAGGGTCTGCTTCCATGCTGCACATCTGAGACTGTACATCTC
The DNA here is from genome assembly GCF_037043375.1 of Chiloscyllium plagiosum. Lineage (NCBI taxonomy): Eukaryota > Metazoa > Chordata > Chondrichthyes > Orectolobiformes > Hemiscylliidae > Chiloscyllium > Chiloscyllium plagiosum. The sequence continues at coordinate 19,752,692 of NW_028270151.1, read as the reverse complement.
TGTGACTCTATGAGCACAACCTGCAAATTCCCCTCATATCCACTCACCATCCTGACTTGGGAACATATCACTGATTCCTTCTGTCCATTGGATGAACGTTCTGGAACTCCCTAACTTAAGAAATTGTGGATCTACGTGGACAACATGTACTGCAGTGGTTTAAGAAGACAGCTTATCACCCCTTTCCCAAGACCAACTAGAATAAGCAATAAATGCTAGCCCAGCCTCCATCCTGTGAATGAATTAAGAAAAAGGGACCCTTTTGAAAATTTTCAATTGATTCCCACCCTTAACAGTTTCTTTTTGGTGGGGAGGAAAAGAATTCCAAGATTTCCATTCCCCTTCGTGTGAGTAAGTACTTTCTGTAATCAGCCCTGAATGATCTGGCCGTACCATCTTATCATGCTTGCCTTGTCAAACATAGTTGTCTCTTTCTGGCTATCCTATAAAATCACTTCATCATTTCAAATGTCTCAATGATCAAGCTGTCCAAGAGAAATTGGGAGCAGTGATCAAAATCTAAGTTAGTTAAACTAGTGTGCCTAATGGCACATGTAATATCTCTAATTGTGTGGTTACATGTGAATAAATATCCCAATTTGCACTTCCATGTGTTCCATTAGGTCGTATGTCAGCACTTATGGATACAGAACGCATACAACAAAACTGAATGGAATATCCATGTCAAATGTTCCAAAAATATTGCCCTATTGTGAAGAGAGCCCCACCTCCTGTTACAAATACTCACCAGTCTTTACAACACGGAGCTGTGAGCCTTTTGGCTGTGACTAATAGAAAATGGGATCATTGCAGTATAGTGGTGTTCAGTAATACTGTCATATTAGAAAAGACAGTGGACTATTCAGTATTTATCAATAATTCTGCAACTTCTGACCACTGGAAGTGAGGTGGAAAAGGTTTACAACTTGATGTAAATCCCGCAACATAACAATGCAACAATTCAGTAAGTCATTATTCTTTTTGCGTGGAGTAGTGTGCGTTTATGTTCTTTTCTCAGTAAATTCCTTAGAGGTAACCAGGCAGATTTTAAAAAGTCCTTCACTGAAATAGTCTTCTGAATAGCAAACTTTAGTTATGGGATGACATTCTATATTTAAAAAATGAACGGTATAATAGCTGGTCAAATAGCCCAGTTTAAAGTGTGGTGTTAAAGTTAACTCTATGCACACATGCAAAGGGGTGGTAATGAATCTGCTGGATGATTTACATCCTTCCTGATTATAACTTACTTTGACTTCAAAGCCTGCCAACTCTCTATCACTCACTTTTACACCTTCACACATTAGCAGGATCTGTCCCCGTGGTGTCTTCTCCTGTTCACACTGCAATTCACTTTCTGGATGCGAACGGCAGGATTTGTCGGTTTAATATGTGCGTCAGCTGTGGCTTTGTGGGTTACACACTCACCTGTGAGTCAGAAACGTGTGAGTTTAAGTCCCACTCCAGAACTTGAGTAAAAATTAAAAATTCAGCCTGATCTTCCAACGCAGTACTGAGTGAATGCTGCACTGTGGGGAGGTGATTTCGTTTAAATGAGACATTAATCTTAGCCTCGGTCAGCCTTCTCAGATGAATGTGAAATATTCCATGGCACTATTTTAGAGAGGAACAGTGATGGTATCCCTAGTGGTACAGTAAAAGATTATTCCTCAACCCAAATCATAAAGGCAAATTATCAGGTCATTACTACATTGCTGTGAGCTTGTGTACAATTTGGGGCTGCATCTCCCGCAATTGATCAGCAACTGCACTGCATTGAAATATATTGGGACATCTCGTACCATATAAATGTACATTTTTAAATAAAATGGCTAGGTTCCAAAAGACTTCACCACAGAAAGCTTTTTTTTTATAAACAGAAACTGTTTCTCACCACATAACAAATTATTAACACCATCCCATAAGATTATTTGATTGTTGTTAAATAATGCTTCTATTAGTAGACCAGCGTTACGTTGTCCCTGCTCTTCTCCTGGTGGCCTGGATAGTGGGCTGTTCTGTGGTCGTTTATTACATTTTCTCCTGAGGAGTTGGACACAGCAGCAGGTAAATTATTCACTTGTGAAATCATGAAACTGTAGATCGCTATATAAGGAAGAACACAAACATGCTGGAGACAGCATTTGTGTGAAAAAAATCTTCAGTTAATGTTTGAAGTAATGTTTGACCTTTCATCTGAAATTGGAAGAAGTTGGAGTTAATGGGTTTTTTTTCCCCCCAAGTACAAAGGCATGGAAAATTGGGAAGGTCAAACGAAAAGGAAGGCCTGTGTTTGATGGAATGCAGGGGGGAAGACAAGAAGTTAACAGCACAAGGGAAAGGGGGATTGTAAAGGGGCAAACTAAGGAATGAAAGGCATTTCCAGTGAAGCTGTAATTGGCAACAGAAGCACCTTTGGTAGTTTCTACTATCTGAGAAAATAGTTAAGGTGGTCATGTTCTGTAATTGTTGAACTCAGAGTTGAGTCCAGAAAGTTATAAAGTCCCTCATCAAAAAATGGAGCGCTGATGCTCAATATTCCATTGTCTTTATGACAATTCATTTTGCTTTAATCTTTGAATTTACATTTGAGCCTCTGCGGTTTTATTACATTCTGTTATGAATTTCTTGCATACAGAAAAAAACGGCAATTCATTACCTGAACAGGCAGCTGTGGAGGCTTCGCAGATGGATGTGAATGCAGTGATAATTTGAACATGTCCTGTGCCATTGCAAACAAGGCATTGTAAATATACATCTTGGAGAAACAATGTGCAATGCCTTTTGTTTTATTCGTGTAAGAAGCATCACTGGCAAATGTTATTAAAATGCATACTTTGCAGCTCGCTTCTTCTGAAGTTTCCTTTTGATGTCTGTTCCCTATTTTCTCCTTTGTTGCTAATTGGTTGGCGCTGACAGATTCACATCTGACTAAAAATATTGAGAGTCTAAGTCACCCAGATCCCCAGCCTCCACTCCAGGACTTAGGCACCTAATTTATTTTGACAGTGTGTGATAGTTATGGAGTTCTATAGTGATTAAGATAGATGAATTGGTAAACTGAGACGCATTTGCCTGTTTAAATGGACGTAAAAGATCCTAGGGCAAAAACCAGCCAACAAAAGAGATCTCTTCCGATGATCTACATTTATCCTTTCATCAACACCACTAAAACATATTAATTGATCTAAACTGTCAATTGTTGCCATGGCAGCTTGCTGTCCACAATTCACTTGCAGCATTTTCTAACATTATGGAACAAAGAACAACACAGCATAGAAACAGACCCTTCATCCCAACAAGTCTGCACTAATTCCTACTCCTCACTTAGACCTGCCATTTATGCAGTTTCCTTCCTTCTGTTTGCCTCCTGTTCCTGTGTCTATCCAGATACACCTTAACTGTTGCTAACATGCCTGCTTCCACCACCTCTTCTAGCAGTCTGTTCCAGGCACCCACTACCATGTATATGAAAAGTTTTCCCTTCTCCCCTAAACTATTGCCTCTCACCTTGAACCTGTACCCTCTTGTAGTTGACCTTTCCAACCTGAGAAAAAGCCCTGACTATCCACCTATCTAGGCTTCTCATAATTTTGTAGACCTCTATCAAGTTGCCCCTCAGCCTCCAGCTTTCCAGTGATGCATAATTTGCACCTAAATTTGATCTTCCAAAATGCATTATTTCACATTTATCTGGATTAAATGTAATCTGTTATTTCTCTGCCCAAATCTGCAATCTATCTATATCCCACTATGTCCTTTGACAATCCCCTCACTCTCTGTAACTCCAACAATTTTGGTGTCATTTGTAAACTTAATAATCAGACTACCTACATATTCCTCCAGCTCATTTTATATTGCAAACAAGAACAATCCCAGCACTGATTTCTGTGGAACATCGCTACTTACTGATCTTTATTCCAAAAAACACACTTTCACCACAACTGTGCCTTCTGTAACAAAGCTGGTTCTAGAACATAGAACATAGAAGAATACAGCGCAGTACAGGCCCTTTGGCCCTCGATGTTGCGCCGATCCAAGCCCACCTAACCTATACTAACCCACTATCCTCCATATACCTATCCAATGCCCGCTTAAATGCCCATAAAGAGGGAGAGTCCACCACTGCTACTGGCAGGGCATTCCATGAACTCACGACTCGCTGAGTGAAGAATCTACCCCTAACTTCAGTCCTATATCTACCCCCCCTTAATTTAAAGCTATGCCCCCTTGTAATACCCGACTCCATACGCGGGAAAAGGTTCACGCTGTCAACCCTATCTAACCCCCTAATCATCTTGTACACCTCAATCAAGTCACCCCTAAACCTTCTTTTCTCTAATGAAAACAACCCCAAGTGCCTCAGTCTTTCCTCATACGATCTTCCTTCCATACCAGGCAACATCCTGGTAAACCTCCTTTGCACCCGTTCCAGTGCCTCCACATCCTTCCTATAGTATGGCGACCAAAACTGGACACAATATTCCAGATGCGGCCGCACCAGAGTCTTATACAACTGCATCATGACCTCAGGACTCCGGAACTCAATTCCTCTACCAATAAAAGCCAGTACGCCATATGCCTTCCTCACCGCACTATTTACCTGGGTGGCAACTTTCAGAGATCTGTGTACATGGACACCAAGATCCCTCTGCTCATCCACACTACCAAGTATCCGACCATTAGCCCAGTACCCTATCTTTTTGTTATTCTTCCCAAAGTGAATCACCTCACACTTAGCTACATTGAATTCCATTTGCCACCTTTCTGCCCAGCTCTGCAGCTTCTCTATATCCTGCTGTAACCTGCCACATCCTTCCTCACTGTCAACAACTCCTCCGACTTTCGTATCATCCGCAAACTTGCTCACCCAACCTTCTAACCCCTCTTCCAGGTCATTTATAAAAATGACAAACAGCAATGGTCCCAAAACAGATCCTTGCGGAACATCGCTAGTGACGGCACTCCATGAAGAAACTTTGCCATCAACTACTACCCTCTGTCTTCTTCCATCCAGCCAATTCCTAATCCAAACCTCCAACTCACCCTCAATGCCATATCTCCGTATTTTCTGCAGTAGCCTACCATGGGGAACCTTATCAAACGCCTTACTAAAATCCATATATACCACATCTACCGCTTTCCCCTCATCAACCTCCTTCGTCACCTTTTCAAAGAATTCAATAAGGTTTGTGAGGCACGACCTGCCCTTCACAAAACCATGCTGACTATCCTTGATCACATTATTCCTATCCAGATGTGCATAAATCCTATCCCTTACAATTCTCTCTAAGACTTTGCCCACAACAGAAGTGAGACTCACCGGCCTATAGTTACTAGGGTTATCCCTACTCCCCTTTTTGAACAAGGGAACCACATTTGCTATCCTCCAGTCTTCTGGCACTACTCCTGTAGACAAAGAGGACATAAAAATCAAGGCCAATGGCTCTGCAATCTCCTCCCTTGCTTCCCAGAGAATCCTAGGATAAATGCCATCAGGCCCAGGGGACTTATCTATTTTCACCTTTTCCAGGATTTCCAACACCTCTTCTCTACATACCTCAAAGCCATCCATTCTACTTATTTGTGACTCAGTATTCACATCGACGACAATGCCCTGTTCCTGAGTAAATACTGAAGAAAAGTATTCATTCAGTGTCTCCCCAATCTCTTCCGCCTCCACACGCAACTTCCCACTACTATCCTTGACTGGACCTATTCCTACCCTAGTCATTCTTTTATTCCTAACATACCTATAGAAAGCCTTAGGGTTTTCCCTAATCCTACCGACTAAGGACCTTTCATGTCCCCTCCTTGCTGCTCTTAGCTCTCTCTTCAGGTCCTTCCTGGCTACCCTATAACTCTCAATCGCCCCAATTGAACCTTCACGTCTCATCTTGAGATAGGCCGCCTTCTTCCATTTAACAAGGGATTCCAATTCCTTATTAAACCACGGCTCCCTCGCACGACCCTTTCCTCCCTGCCTGACAGGTACATAATTATCAAGGACACTCAATAGTTGCTCCTTGAACAAGCTCCACATATCATTTACACTCTTGCCTTGGAGTCTACTTTTCCAAGCCACACATCCTAAGTCATGCCTCACCGCATCATAATTTCCCTGACCCCAGCTATAACTCTTGCCCTGTAGTACACACTTATCCCTCTCCATCACGAGAGTAAAACTCACCGAATTATGGTCACTATCCCCAAAGTGCTCACCTACCTCTAATTCTAACACCTGGCCTGGTTCGTTACCCAGAACCAAATCCAGTATGGCCTCACCTCTTGTTGGCCTGTCTACATATTGTGTCAGGAAACTCTCCTGCACACATTGAACAAACACTGACCCAGCTAACGAACTTGAGCTATAGCTTTCCCAATCAATATCAGGAAAGTTAAAGTCCCCCATAACAACCACCCTATTACTGTCACTCATCTCCTGAATCACCTTCCCTATCCTTTCTTCAATGATTCTAGGACTATTAGGAGGCCTGTAAAAGACTCCTAACAGGGTGACCTCACCTTTCCTATTCCTAACCTCAGCCCAAACTACCTCAGATGGCAAGTCCTCATCCATCGTCCTTTCCACCACTGTAATACTATCTTTGACAAGCAATGCCACACCTCCCCCTCTTTTACCCCCACCTCTGACCCTACTAAAACATTTAAATCCTGGAACCTGCAACAGCCAATCCTGTCCCTGTTCCAGCCATGTCTCCGTAATAGCCACAACATCGAAGTCCCAGGTACCAACCCACGCTGCAAGTTCACTTACCTTATTTCGTATACTTCTTGCATTGAAGTATACACACTTCAAGCCACTTTCCTGTTTACAGGCACCCTCCTTGGAAATTGATGCCATGTTCCTAACCTCCCTACACTCCAGGCCCTGCACCCTGAAGCTACAATCTGGGTTCCCATGCCCCTGCAGAGTTAGTTTAAACCCCCCCCCAAGAGCACTAGCAAACCTCCCCCCAAGGATACTGGTGCCCCTCAGGTTCAGGTGTAGACCATCCTGTTTATAGAGGTCCCACCGTCCCCAGAAAGAACCCCAGTTATCCAAAAACCGGAATCCCTCCCTCCTGCACCATCCCTGTAGCCACGCATTTAAGTGTTCTCTTTCCCTATTCCTCGAATCTCTATCACGTGGCACGGGTAACAAACCAGAGACAACAACTCTGTTCGTTCTAACTCTGAGCTTCCAACCTAGCTCCCTGAAAGCCTGTCTGACATCCTCGGCACTCCTCCTACCTATGCCGTTGGTGCAAATATGGACCACGACTTCGGGCTGCTCCCCCTCCCCCTCCAGGACCCGGAAAACACGATCAGAGACATCATGTACCCTTGCACCTGGGAGGCAACATATTAATCTATCCAGTACACACCAGATCCAGATTACAGCAGTAATAATGCTTCATATATACTTCATTGATTGCAGAATATTGGGATATCTGAAGCCATGAAATGTTATATATAAATACAAGTTGTGTCATATTTCCCTTATGTTAAAGACATTGGATAAAGAATGGCATGTGAAGAAATCGTTTTGATTCATAAGGCACTGACCTGAGGACTCAGGGAAGAATAGGCTTTTCAATTGGGATGGACTCCACTTAAACCATTTTGGGACCATATTGTAGATAACATTTTAAACTAACTAAGGGTTGGGGGTTGCAGGTAGGGTGTGACACATGGTTTATTATCATTGAAACACAGAGTATAGATATGCATTCTCTAAACCAGACTTTCCCTCTAATTTTCTGAGAAACCTCACAGTTTTTAAATGCTTTGTCTTCACACTGGTTTAAAATCTGCTTTGGAAGTGCAAAATGATAAAGACATTTGCACTACCCTGATTACAGACAGCCAAATTAAAGTCGAGGCTGTTCTACCTGCCCACAAGATTCCTGTTTCTTCATGTTGATGTTCTGTCTGAAGTGTGTGAGAGACCTCTCTGAAACTCTGATCTATTGTTACACTAACACCTGGCTGCATTGTCTCAGCAACACCTATTCATTAGTCAATCAAGGTAAATTGCTTACGTATCTGTCTGGTTTCATTCAATTTGACAGTGAATGCTGGAAACTTAAACCACATTGGGACCAGTATCATGGACAGGTGTATAAATACAGCTGTAGACAAGACTTAAACTAATGACAAGGTTGTAGGTTGTAGGTAGGTGAGTAATTGCTAGTGACAGGATTCAGTGAAGAGAAGTTTAGTAATTCAAAGCGAAAGGTTGAAACTTTGAAGTAGTGTAGAGATGCGAGTAAAGACAAGCATAACAAGACCAGAAGGCTCAAAGATTTTAAGAAGAATTATACATCAGCTCATAAGGTAATTACAGGTGTAAGAATCATTTACATGTGTGTCTACTTGCTTACTTAGTGGGACTCGTTTTACTCAGTAATGAAATATGGTTCATTGTTATTGAAACACAAGACTATGTAATTCTATAGAACCCATCTTCCCTCTAATTTCCCAATAACCTTACAACTCTTAAATATCTATGCCCACACATTGGTTTAAAATCTGTTTTGGAAGTGCAAGATGACAGAGAAATTTATATTACCCGGATTACAACTGGCTGAACTGAAGTTAGGGCTGTTCTGCCTGCTCCCAAGGTTCCTGTTTCTTTAATCAAGCTAACTGGTGTCTGTATCTGTCTGTTTGGCCTGATCCAATTCCCAGCATGCTGTTCTGTTGTCCAGTTTTCACAGCATGCTGTTCAGTTGGCCAATATTGCTTTTAGTGTCTCAAAAGAGCTATTATTTTATTTAAAAGGGACATTACACTGCCTGCACAGGAAATAGAGGCAATAAAAATGAAAAGTTCTTTGTTTGAATGCAGGAAGCATCTGCAGTAAGGTAAATGAATTAATGGTGCAAATAGAGGTCAAAGATTTCAATCCTGTCACCATTACTGTGTCAAGGTTGCAAAGACATCAAAGGTGGGAAATGAATATTTCAGAGTACACCTTATTTTTCAGAGACAGAATGACAAAGGAGGAGTGGGAGCTCTGTTAATAAAGGTTAATGTGACACTTACATCATGTCTTTCTAGATGGAAGTGATTGTGGGTTTGGAAGGTACTGTCTAGGAATCTTTGGTGAGTTTCTGTCATGCATCTTGTAGATAGTACACATTACTGCTACTGAGTATCGGTGGTGGAAGGAGTGGATGCTTGTGGATGTCATGCCAATGTCACAATGCCACAGGGAAGGTTAAACTGTGGAGTACAATGAAATTTTACTATATTAGTACCTGGGATGAAGAGATTGTCCTAAGGAGATACAGAATAAATTCAGTTGACATCTCCACAGCATAGAAGAATGAAAGTTGCTTTCATCAAAGTATAGAAAATTCTTCAGAGGCTTGATACAACAGAAGTTGATGGACTAGGTGGAATCTTATCAGGCTTTGAGAGATGTGGGTTGTGGCATGGTAGGTGATGAATTAGACAAGGCCAATCCCGATGTCAAATCCATCTTACCACATCTTGTTTGCTCTTCTCAAGCAGCATGGTGAACAGCACACCACCCATCTTGAATCTTTCTGTTTTGCTTTTGGAATGAGAGAGAATGACAGGTATTATGTTAGATGGAAGTGGGTGGCACAACTATTGCTGTTAGTACAGAAGCAGAGGCTTCCCCAACATGCCGAATGAGTGCTGTTGGGATGGGTGAGGATGAGTGGGGAAGAAGTTGCAGGCATTAGTCAGAATGGTAGAGCATGAACCTTGGTTGGAAGTCAGTCCAGTATCAGAGACAGAGTAAGTGTGAGGTATCAGAGGGAAGACAGTAACACTTATACTGCTGGCATGGAGAAGGATATTGAATATTGATCTTCTTCCCACAATGCCCCCCAGTTACTACTCTAACCTGGGTGGCAACCTCAGTCCAGATTGGCATGGTTTAGTGTTCTGGCCTCCACTGCTGGTTCTTGGAGAAGACAAAGTCTTGCCATTGTGCCACCCCATTCAACAGGCCCTCCAGGTCTCTACCTGCTGAGCCGAATGTCAATTTTCCTAATTGCTTAGCCCAGTGCAAATATTAGGGATCATGCAGGGCAGCTCTAGACTAATAGAGCTTGTCTTGGTGTGCAACAGCCTTTTAATATTGCACTGGGATGCTGACCAATTCCAGAATTTCAGGTGGATGCTGAGTTGTTCCGGGAACTGTGTATAATAAGGAAATTGGAAATGATTCTCATCAATGAGGGCTCAACGGCAATTAATGTGACGAGATTGGTAAGATGTGGTGAGAAACCTCATTTGGATACGCAGCAAGAACAATGCTATCAAACTTGATACATCTTGCACCTAGCTGAGAAAGTTGGAAGAATCAGCCTCATGCTCAGGGAATCTAAAGTACAAGGGCACAGTCTAAGTATAAGAGATCAATCACTTCAGACTGAGAAAAGGAGAGGTAACCATTCAAAGGATTGTGAATCTTTAATATTTTCAGCACCAAAGGCTCCACCTTTGACAATATTTAAGAGCATGAGACATAAGAGCAAATAAGCCCAGACTCTGGTCCACTATTCAATGAGATATGGCTTATCTAATAATCTTCAACCCCACTTTCTTGCCTTTTCCCCATAACCCTCGATTCCCTTCCTGATTAAATCTCTGCCTGTCTCAGCCTTGAATATGTTTAATGACCCAGCCTCAACAGCCCTTTAAAGTAAAGAATTCTACAGATTCTCTACCCTTTGAGAGAAGAAATTCCTCCTTAACTCTGTCTCACATCGATGAACCTTGTTCTGAGATTATGCCCTCTGGCCCTAGACTCTCCCTTAAGGGGAAGCAAACTTTCCACATTTACCCTGTGATAGACAGATATTTGGTCTCTCAGGGACCAAACAACATAAGGAGTCAGCAGGAAAGTAGAGTTGAAGCCCAATATCAGCCACAATCAAATTCAATGGCAGAGCAGGTTTGATGAGTGATGTTGTTTAATACTATTCCTGTTTCTTACGTTTACTTTGAGAATGTTGACTCACATTTTGTGCATTCTGCTATTCTATGCACTGGGGCATTTATCCATTTCCATGCTTGGCACTCAGAGCTGAGGGAAGAATAGAAAAATGAAATTCTTTTAAAATGATGAGAAATTTTTAAAGATCATTGTTCAAAAAGATTTGGTTGCCCTTGCACAAGAGTAGCTCCAAAGTCATAGACAGTACAGAAATCAACTAGGAAGACAATCATGTTGAATTTTATTACATGGAATACAAGAGTAAAGAAGTCTTGCTATGATTTTTTTGACTTTGTTGAGACAAGGCAGACTGTGTGCAGTTGGTCACTGTACCTAAGGAAAAATACACTTGCCTCAAAATGAAGTTTCATTGAAATGATTCCTATGACAAGGGACTGACCTATGAGAAGTGTGAGGCTACATTGAGGGGTGACCTTATAGAGGTTTACAAAATTATGAGGGGCATGGATAGGATAAATAGACAAAGTCTTTTCCCTGGGATCGGGGAGTCCAGAACTAGAGGGCATATGTTTAGGGTGAGAGGGCAAAGATATAAAAGAGACCTAAGGGGCAACTTTTTCACGCAGAGGGTGGTACGTGTATGGAATGAGCTGCCAGAGGTACAAATGCAACATTTAAGAGGCATTTGGATGGGTATATGATTAGGAAGGGTTTGGAGGGATATGGGCAAGGTGCTGGCAGTAGGAATAGATTGGGTTGGGATATCTGGTCGGCATGGACAGGTTGGACTGGAGGGTCTGTTTCCATGCTGTATGTCTCTATGACTCTATGACTCTTCTATCTCCAGAATTTAGAGTAGGTAGGAGTTTGTCTCATTAAAACACAAAAAGTTTTGATATTACTTGATAGGAAAGTTTTGAGAGATTGATTTTTCCTGGCTGGAGAGTCTAGAATTAGTTGTATAGTCTTGGTACAAGTAGTCAACTATTTAGAACTGAAAAGGTTTGTAATTAAAAAGGTTGTAAATCTTTGGAATTCTGTACCGAGTTTGGATGGTTAGGTATTAAGCAAATTCAAGACTGATGAAAATAGATTTTTAACTTTAAGGGAATTAAGATGTATGGAAATTGGGCAGGAATGTGAATATGAGGTCAAGAGCTAATATGATCTATAGGTGGCAGAGCAGACTCTTAATATAACCTATTCATGCTCCTATTTCGTTTGGTCTTATGTTCTTAGATGGAAATGTGTTGCTGGAAAAGCGCAGCAGGTCAGGCAGCATCTAGGGAACAGGAGAATCGACGTTTCGGGCATTAGCCCTTCTTCAGGAATGTTCTTACTCAAAGTCAAGCTACAAATGTGTACATATGATGAATCTGACTTATGTGAACTTTCACACAGGATATATTGGGTAAAGAAACTGGCTTATAAGATTATTTTCCATTGTTTTGCCCAAGATATGAACAGCTCTTCTGGTAGAGTCTTTATCTAGGTCATCAGGGTAATTCACAAGTTATAGACTTCATGGGGGTTATTTTGTTCCTGGGTGAATTGAGGCTAAAAACAGCCTCATTTACACCCCACCAAATTTTCTTATTCATTGCCATCTTGCTGCAATAGAGAGTATGTATTACACAACATATAGCAAAGGGACATTTACACCCATTTCTATTAAAGTCAAGGACTTTGAGTCTCTGTTGATTATAATGGCAAAATGCCTTAAACTATTTGTCACAGGGTATTGTCAGGGCCAAGTCTTCTTTTTTATTTTTGTTTTGTCAGTGTGCTACATGGTTTCTATATCAAATTACCTGATACCCATGGCAAGCATAATATAAGGCTGTTTGAACCAGCAGCAATTAAATTCCGAGCAAAGAGGAGCCAAGGGAGTTTGTATTCAAGTACAGTTGGGCAGCAACAAGAAGTTAAATGGTCTATAGTCAAGTGACCAATTATTGATGACAGAGACCTTTTGCTTGCCAGCAAATAAATGATTGGTTCTCAGATTACTGTGTAGGTTACAGCTGGAAACAAGTCACAGAGATAAAGATAGAAGGAAGCAAAGAAGTATCCATATAAATTCATAGAGTCATATAGTTGTATAGCACTGAAACAGGCGCTTCAGTCTAACTTGTCCTTGCTGACTAAATAAATCTCGTCCCATTTGCTATCATTTGGCCCATATCCTTCCAAGTCTTCCTATCATGTACCCATCCAGATGCCTTCTAAATGTTGGAACTTTACCAGCCTCTAGCACTTTCTCTGGCAGCTTATTTCATACATGCACCACCTTCTGCTTGAAAAAGTTGCCCCTTAGGTCCCTTTTAAATCTTTCCCCTCACATCTTAAACTAATGCCATCTGGTTTGGGATCCCTTATGCTCAGAAAAAGACCTTGGCTATTCACCCTCTCAATTTCATGTTGATTATTTGGGGGGGAGGGTGCCAGTAAGTTACAATCCCAATAAGGTGATCAGCCCTGACAATATTTCTCAGTTCTATCCAAATTACTTCATTGGACATACTCCCAGGGATATCCTCCTTAAGTACAGCCAGAATGTTAGAGACAAAACGTGTGGTACAGGGAAAGCACAGCAGGTCAGGCAGCATCTGAAGAGCAGGAGAGTCAATGTTTCGGGCAGAAGCCGTTCATCAGGAATGATGAAGGGCTTATGCCCAAAATGTTGACTCTCCTGCTCCTCAAATGCTGCCTGACCTGCTGTGCTTTATCTGTGCCACACTTTTCAACTCTGTCTCTCCAGCATTTGGAGTTCTCATTTACTCCTAGCCGTAATGTTATTCCAAACCAAAATTCCCACTTACCGTCTTCTCTCACTTCCCCCCAGGCAGATGTGGGTACTGCAGATGCTGAAGAATTAGAGCCAAGATTAGAGTGGTGCTGGAAAAGCACAGCAGGTCAGACAACATCTGAGGAGCAGGAAAATCGACGTTTCAGGCAAAAGCCCTTCATAACCATTCTTGATGAAGGGCTTTTGTCCGTAATGTCGATTTTCTTTCACCTCAGATGCTGCCTGACTTGCTGTGCTTTTCCAGCACCATTCTAATCTTGACTGTCACTTCCCTTCCCTCCCCCCTCCCACTATCTCTTTCATTTCTTCCTATAGAATGTATACCCTGGAACATTGACCTTCTCTTCCCTAAGCAACATTTCTGTAATAGCTATAAGATCCTAGTTGCATGTTCTCAACCATGCCCTGAGTTCATCTGCCTTGCCTGCCAGGCCTCTTGCTTTCATATAAATGCAGTTTAATTTATTATTCTTACCTCATTCTCTATCTTGTTCTTGCCTGCCTTGACCTTTCAACTTGCTCCTCTTCTCAACTGTATCAGCTTTATACTTATCTCTTTTCTCACTATTTTCTGCTCCTCCCATGTCTTTACTAGTTGAAACTGTCCTGAGTAGCACTAAGAAATCTTCCTACCAGGATATTGGTCCTCTTCCAATTCAAGTGCAACCCCTCTTTCTTGTACAGGTTACTCATTTTCCAGAAGAGCTTCCAATGTCTTTTCCCAGGTTAGAAGCTGCCTGTTCTCTGCAGTCAAAAATGCAGTTTTACCTGAAGAAGACCATTTACCTACCCTGCAGCAATTGTTGTGCAGTTTTACTTTTGAATTGATAAATCCAAGATATTTTCCAAGTGAATACATTACTGTTTCCACACTGTAAAGAATCTAATCTAAGGAATCTAATATAATCTAATCTAATTACTCTGTACTTCTGACAAACCAATTAAAACTTCCAGGAGATATCTGAACATTAAGTGTCTGGCTAGCTATAGAAAGATCATCTCAACATCGGAACTGGTTGAAAAATAGCTCTGGTACCATTCCAAAGTCAATGCAAATTAAAAGCTAACAATTCCAAATGCAAAGACCACTGAACTGACTTTCCAGTTTTTCCACCTCTGGCAGTAATGTATTTTCTCTAGGGAGTGAGAGCAAGCAAATGTTTCAAGTTTAGATGACTCTTCATCAGAGCTCTGATAAAGAATCATATAGACTTGAAATGTTAGCTTACTGTCTCTCCATGGATACTGTCTGATCTGTTGTGATCTCCAGCAGGTGTACATTTCAGTACAGATTCCAGCATCTGCAGCAATCTGTTCTGATCTATTTTCTGAATTTTGTCTGTGTGTATAAGATGAAGTTTATAAGGGAATTAGAATTTTAGTTACTAATGTTATATGCCAATGATTTTTATCTGTTTACCTGCATTTATAGTTTAATAATCTGTAATCAATAATAATTCTTGTTCATTTCTGAAACCTGGTCCATGCTTTATATCAAGCTTGGTCTGAAAGTCAGGTGTATACCGATACTGTGCATACCTTAAAAAACTTTAACCTTTGGGAGTATGACTCCAGGGCTCAATTTAGATTAGATTAGATTTAGATTAGATTATTTACAGTGTGGAAACAGGCTCTTCGGCCCAACAAGTCCACACTGACCCGCCGAAGCGCAACCCACCCAGACCCATTCCCCTACATTTACCCCTTCACGTAACACTACGGGCATTTTAGCATGGCCAATTCACCTAACCTGCACATTTTTGGATTGTGGGAGGAAACCGGAGCACCCAGAGGAAACCCACACAGACACGGGGATGGTGTGTAATCCCAGTGAATTATACCACCCCTGACCAATAGCCAGACCGGATGACCAGCCTCATTGGCTGGCAAGATGCAGGTAAGCAGGGGATGATCCTGATCAGAGACTGGTGAGGACAATTAGTTCCAGGAAAAACAATCTCTGGAATTCCCAAAACATTGATTCTCCTGCTCCTTGGATACTCCCTGAACTGCTGTGCTTTTCCTGCACCATACTCTCGACTCTGATCTCCAGCATCTGCAGTCCTCACTTTGTTCTATATAAGGCACTAGTCAGACCACAGCTGGAATACTTTGGGCCTTTTATCTAAAGAAAGATACATTGGCATTGAAGGCTGTCTAGAAAAGGTTCACAAGGTTGATGTCAGGTATGGAGGCATTGTCTTGTGAGCAGAGATTGAACAGATTCAGCCTGTGCTCATTGGATTATCAACAAATTAAGAGACATATATTGAAAAATGCATTATTCTTTGGAGACAAAAAAGTGGGTGTGAAAAGTTTTTTTTGCCTATGGGATAAGTCTAGGACCAGAGGGCATAATCTCAGACTAAAGGTCACACATGTAAGACAGAGATGAGGAAGCCTTTCTTCTGAAGGTAGTGAATTTGTGGAATTCTTTACCACAGAGGTCTGATGAGGCTGGGTCATTAAACATATTCAAGGCTGAGACAGACATATTTTTAATCAGGTAGGGAATCAAATATGATCGGGAAAATGCAGGAAAGTGGAGTTGAGGATTTTCAGATCACCTACGATCTCATTGAGTGATGGAGCAGACTCAATTGGCTGAATAGTTTACTTCAGCTCTAATATCTTACGGTCTTATGTTAAGTAGCCTCCCAATTGAATCCCCTGCATGTATAGCTTGTGTCTCATTTCCCTTAGCATTCTTCCTCCTCGACCATTGATTTTCCATTTAAAACCTCTATCGAAGTTGCCCCACATTCCTGAAAAATCGAACATATTGCTATTTTCCTAGGTGTCAGGTCCCCAACCCTCTTCCCAAGAGCGTTTGCTGCTACACACTGTTGGTAATATCATTCCCAGTCCTGGGAACATCTTTGCTCTTGTGTTACCCTTTGCATCATCAGCAGGGCCTCGGTTTTAAACCCTCCGAAGAGCAATAGTCTGGATATTTGTGCTCATGCCTCTTGAAGATGAGCTCATAGACTTTGTACAAAGGCTAACATTCTGGCTTAGGATTGAGAAGTGTTCTGACAGCTTTCTTTTAAGGCTATACTTAACAAAGTTGTTGCTGAAAATGGCATCAGTGCAGCACCCAGCTATAAATTAATTCAAATTTAGCTTCGTAAACTATTTTTGACACTAGGTGGCAAGATTCCACAGCTCCAGTCTCCCCTTTCAGTAATTCACATTTGGGTTATAGTTGCTGAAGCAACTGTAGACTGTAAATCGGGCAGTGTCTAAATCAAATAGAGTGCAAAAGGGACAATTGGCCCTCTCACATTAAATTTGTGTCTGTCAGCTAGAGAGATCACCTTCCACAGGCAAGTGTTCCAGAGTTTTGCCAAATGGAGTTTAAACTTCAGATTACTTCTTGTCATAGAAAAAAGTAGTAGTCCACAGGACAATTGAACACAAGTCCCATTCACTCTAATTCCCCTGGATTTTCCTTACAGTACAAAAAAATTCCTCTCATTCTGAAGAAAGGCTGTGACATAAGTAGTTAATATTTGTAGTTAGGAGGCATTTGGTTGCAGTGGAGAAAGATGCCATTTGGCACTTTACCAGCAACACATTTTCAGCTCTGATCTCCAGCATCTGCAGTCCTCACTTTCTCCTATTTGGCACATCAAGTCAGAATCAGCCCTCCAAAGAGCAGCCCACCCAAATCCAGCCATTATCCTATCCCCATAACCCTACATTTACCATGGCTAAGCCACCTAACTTGTACATCCCTAGACACTACAGACAACTTAGCATAGGCAATCCACCTATCCTACAGGTTTCGGGACTATGGAAAGGGGAAACTCACACAGACACGGGAAGAATGGAGAGCATACAAACTCGACCCAAGGCTGGAATTAAGCTTGGGTTCCTGACACTGTGAGGCAACAGTGTTAACCACTGAGCCACCAGGCTGCCCAGCATGGCCTGTGATATGATGTCAGATCGCATGTAACTGGAACCTAAGCAAACCAAGTCCTCATAGAGTATCACTTTTCTTTCTTTTATTCATTCACAGGATGAGAGCATTACTGTCCAGGCCAGCATTTATTGCCTATCCCTAATTGCCCAGAGGATAGTTAAGAGTTGACCACATTGCTGTAGGTCTGGAGTCACATATAGGCCAGACCATGTTAGGATGGCAGATTCCTTCCCTGAAGGACATTAGAACCAGATAGGTTTTTCTGACAATTGACAGTGGATTAGACTTTTAACTACAGATATTTTTAATTGAATTCAAATTCAAATTCTCAGAACTTTATCTGGTCCTCTGGATTAACAGTCCAGTAATAAAACCATCAGGATGTTGCCGCTCTCTGATGGTATATTGTTTTCTTTCTTCTGAGGAGGGATAATGAAAATCAGCAAAGTGTGATTGCTTTTGTTCATTTATCTATCCTGCTATGATCCCAACTGATATTATTACTGGAAAATTTAGATCGATCCCAGACTGATATATAGTTTGATAAATCATGGTATTTTTAAATTTTGGTTTTAACAAGGTGATTTAGATTAGATTACATTACAGTGTGGAAACAGGCCCTTTGGCCCAACAAACCCACACCGACCCACCGAAGCGCAACCCATCCATACCCCTACATTTACCCCTTACCTAACACTACGGGCAATTTAGCATGGCCAATTCACCTGACCTGCACATCTTTGGACTGTGGGAGGAAACCGGAGCACCCAGAGGAAACCCACACAGACACGGGGAGAACGTGCAAACTCCACACAGTCAGTCGCCTGAGGCGGGAATTGAACCCAGGTCTCTGGCGCTGTGAGGCAGCAGTGCTAACCACTGTGCCACTGTGGTCTTTCACAGAAACACAGGCACACAAAGCAACAGTTACTGAGGCAACTCCTCACTCAAGTATTAAGGGAGCTGTTTGATTTTCATCACTATAAGCAACAGTTTGTCTTTAGAGATGTGAGATAATGTCAGTTCTGCTGGCAGGACATGAGGAATAGATGTTGTACTTGTAAAATTGGATACACCTACAACAAGTCACTGAGTAAAGTCTACTACAGATTATCAATATTTCTTCACAAAATGAAACGAATGCACATTAATTTGGAGAGAATGGTATTCACTGTTGTTTTTATACCATTTCAGGCAAGGGTCTGAGTTGCAGTTAGATTCAAAGAGTTCAAGTTCAAGTTGACATCTTCACAAACATTGAGTAAATGTCATCTCATTATCTGCCTCATACAATGACAGTGTGAATGTTTTACA